>NC_133658.1:357719366-357944366 GCF_037893015.1 Macrotis lagotis | reverse complement strand
AACAGGAGGAAGGAGGAAAAAATTGTAAAATGCAAAACCTCACAAAAATGTTTGGTAGAAATTAACATTGGAAAACAAATAAAATATTTATATGATTAAAAAAAGAAATTCCATCTATTTGCTTTCATTCTTAAAAAAAGGTACACTAGTACTGGTAAGATGATCCATTAAAAAAAAATATTGACCTATTGCTAGTTAACACCCAAAATACCAGTATTAAGAAAAGCATGAAATAAATATTCAACATATACAAGAGAGTATTGGAACCAGTTCTCATATCAGAAGGTGCCAGTTACAAAACATTCAAACCATGGAGCACCCAAACAAAATCTCACACTTTTGGGTACCAGAGGCAGAGGTGGTATCTGAACAAAGTCTCACACTCTCAGGTGCCAGAAAGCCAAGATGGTTACCCAGGAGCCAAACCAATGGTAAATCCCAGAAAATATTTTGATCTAAACCAAAAGAGGAATTTGAAAATAGAGCAATTGAGTTGAAAAATGGTAGACTCACCTCATTTCAAAGCCACAATAGTCTTCCTAGGCGCAAAATTTGTCCTAGCCTTTTAGGGATCCCTTTCTGTGATGTTTTTTTGGGGGGGGATGATAAATCTATTCCTTTTCAAGTTGTTTATCTAATTCAGTGTTATGGCACAAAACCAACATAAATTACTAAATTTGATCTACAATAAAGCAACAAAAAATGAGGTAAGACAAAAGATTTATTCTCTACAAAACCCATAGTTGGGGGTGGGGTGGGGAATGGGGATAGTGGTGCTAGGTGGCACAGTGGATGGAGCACCAGCCCTGAGGTCAGGAGGATCTGAGTTCAAAAGTTACTGATTGGATGACCTAGGACAAGTCACTTAGCCCCAGCCCCACAAAAATCAAAATAAAACGAAAAACAAACCCATAGATGAAAGTCATCTATATAAGGTGATACACAACTAGCAGAGAGAGAAGGGAATATTCATATTTAAAAAGAAAGATAAGGGAATCATTAAATCTTCTTGGATTTGCACAATATTAGGTTAAACAATTGCTTGTCAAAGAATATCATCCTTATACAATGCTATCTGATCTAAGCAGCTAGATAGCACAGTGGATAGAGTGTTGGCCTTAGAGTCCGGAGGACAGGAATTTGAATCCAACCTCAGACATTTACTGGTTGTGCAACTTTGGGCAAGTCTCTTGACCCTGATTGCCTTTGCATGCAGAGTCATCTCCAGTCATCCTGATTCATATCTGGTCACTGGACCCAGATGACTCTGGAGGAGAAAGTGAGGCTGTGATTTAACACAATATCCCCTCACTCAAATCCAATTCACTTGTTTGTCATGGCATCACCTCCCTGATGTCATGGTCTTCTTTGAGAATGAAGGACAAACATTATTGTCTTTTCATTGTCATTTATGGCTGGGTCTAGTCTGTTCTCCAGTTTGGCACATTTTCATTTGAGATCTAAAAGAGGATGCATTTCATCTCTTCCTGGATTAAGGGATAATGAGGGCTGGATAAATTTTCTGATTTTTCTAATAATTTGTTTTCCTAAGTTTGTAATTAACACATGGGGAGATAACATTCCATTTCTTATAACAGAAAGAAATCAAACTTTTTACCAGAAATAAGAATTTGAAATACTTATTAAACTTTGACAGAACGATTAGCATCACTAGCAGTTAGGAAGCATGATTTAATATGATGAACAACAAAGGAGAATGGGAAATGGTGGCCAGAGAAGTAAGAAGCTAACTAGGATAGAGCAATGTCACAAAACTCCAGAGAGGAGGGATTTTGTAGGAGAAGAGGGTGGTCCTGTGTCAAATGCAGCATAAAAAAGAATTTAAGACTATCAGATGCAATGATCAGGAGAAAAAAGTAAATATAATTTGATTTTTGTAAAATTGAGAATTTTGCTGGAGTGATTCATATTGAGACAAAAGGGTGTAAGGGAAGGGAACACAATAAGAGGGGTAAAAGTTAGGTGAGGGGAAAAATAAGACAAAACCAGAAAGGACACTAGAAAGAGTCAGAGACAAAGGCTTTCCCCAAATGTCTCTTATTTCAGTCTACCCTCTAGACTCATATTTCCAAGAGTAGGATCCTTCAGGGTAGGAGACAGGGCTGGGTCTTTTCACTGTCATTTATGGCTGGGTCTGGTCAATGTCAGCCCTTTGTGAACAATGATGCTTCTGCTAAGAAAGTCCTGGAAGCTTGCCTCCAAGTAATTATCCTTTACCAAAGGCAAAAATCCTGGGAACATCAGGCCCATCTTATCCAGGATAATCATAGAATATCCATACATTTGTATCTTTACTTCTCCAGTGAACTCTTGCTTCTGAAAACTCCCTCAAGCCCTACAAGGATGGGGAAGTTTTGCCTTTCAGAAGTTTGACACATTTTCACTTGATAAAGCTTTTGTTTTGGGCTGAAATGGTCACAAACCAGTCACTGGGTACTATTAGGCTTCCATGATAGAGCTATCAACAATCCTTTCTGGGAACCAGAGGAACCAAGCCAGACTCAACTCCATATTGTAACTGGAAAGTCCAACATTCAACAGACCAGATTTCTGCAACAACTCTATGAAACCGGAGTACAGGAATACACTAGAAGCAAGGGAGACAGGTAGTCTCCCTCTTTTTGGTTTCTCATATCCTGGCTGATTACCAGTTCCTGTGATCTGGGCCAAAGTAGGAGACCACCATTGATGAGAAAGTGTCTCCGTCATGAAGACCAGAGCAGGAAGTACATCTGGCCCTAATCAGGGCTGAGACATTCAGGGAAGGAATCTGAGTTCAGAACCATGCTGTCTGTTCATTTTCAGTATATCCTTTTTAAAGGTGGACTCATTTAAAACCAAATGAAACATTTTCTCTGAGGATAACAATCATCATAATTCATGTTCACATTAAACTTTATGGTTAACAAACACAGGGGATTTAGTTTCTAACCAGTTTGCCAAACCAGAAAAGCCAGGATATAATAACAGAAACTAAAGGATAATGAGGTGTTAAATTTACCAGTTGAGGCTCATGAGCAATAATTTAGCACATTTACAGAGTATCCCTCAAAGCCAAAGTGGCAGCTCTCCTCTAGGGATACAAACCATAAATGCAAGTCCAGGGAATGGTCTAGGATCACTACTACACAAATCTCTTCCTGGCAATTATCCTATGTGATAGTAAAAATTATTTTGATTCCTATTTTGCAGATGAGAAAACTGAGCCTCTGAAAAGTTGTGATAGTAAAAATTATTTTGATTCCTATTTTGCAGATGAGAAAACTGAGCCTCTGAAAAGTTAAGTGACTTGCTGTTCCTATCTTTTTTTTTTAGGTTTTTGCAAGGCAAACGGGGTTAAGTGGCTTGCCCAAGGCCACACAGCTAAGGTAATTATTAAGTGTCTGAGACCAGATTTGAACCCAGGTACTCCTGACTCCAGGGCCGGTGCTTTATCCACTATGCCACCTAGCTGCCCCTTGATATTCCCATCTTGACCTGACATAGTCCAGTTACTTGGTAGCTTTGATTCAATATTCGAACAAAAGGAGTTGTTCATAGGTCATTCAGAAGCTAACAAATGAAGATTTTCTTGACTGTAGCAGGAGGAGGATATTCAACAAGAAAAGGGATTGAGTAAACCCTAAATTTCTTTAGCTGGGCAAAGCTTCCTTGCCTGAGTTGCCATCTTGGTCTGCCAAACATTAGCCAGTTCCTGGGGTTTAGTGTTTGTTTGAGATTTCATCCTGAGGTAGCTAAGTCTTCCAGGACAGTCTTAGTTTAAATGATGAATTTTGAGTTGTTGTTCAGTAATATCTAATCTTTGCAATCCACATTTGAGTTTTTCCTTGTCAAAGATACTGGTGTAGTTTACCATTCCTTTTCCATTTTACAGTTGAGGAAATTGAGCCAAACAGGGTCAAGTAATTTGTCCAAGGTTGGTACAACTATTAAGAGTCTGAGACTAGGTTTGAACTCAGAAAGCCAGTCTTCCTGATTCCAGGTCCTGTACTCTATGCACTGTGCTACCTAGCTACTCAAGGTGAATGTTGCAAAATTACAATGAGCATGGCTCCAAAAAGAAATGAGAAAATACAACCCTCACCCCAATCTCAACTCCTTTGTAGAATATGGGGATTCAAAGATGCAGCACATTGCATGTATTTTCAGACTTTTGTGGTGTTAGTCAATTTTGCTAATTTTTTTCTTTAAAAATATTTATTTCTTTGAAAAATGCTATTTGCCATCTGGGATAGGAGATAGAAGCAAAAGAGATGTTGGGAAAATTTTGGTGATGTAAAAAAATCTATCAACATTTATTAGGGGGAAATATAGCCAATTACCAAATGTTCTAGGTTGTTTGTTCATTTTGTGAGATTAAGGATATTTCAATATGCATATACCATGGAGAGTGGGGACAGAAGGCAGGAAGAATAAACTATCCTAATAGCATGAGGTTATTGCTCTTACTATAACTGCCCACAATCAATCATACAACTGTTAAATGTCTGATTGAAAGCTAAATCTTGTGATTCCAAGTCCAGGGGACTGACCCTCCTGACTTTATCTTTGACTCGGTTTCTTCAGGAATGCCTAACATATTGTCTTTGTTGCTGATGAGAATAAGGGGTGCCAATTAAAGATAGAAATAGAGGGTTACTGAAAGATGAAGGAATTCACATGCTCCCTGGGATTTTAAAAGTGTTCAGGATTTATTACAAATCCTAGAAAAGCAGTAAGCACTTTGAGGACAGGTTAGGTGAAGTTTAGGTGAGGGAGAGAGAGAGAGAGAGAAAGAAGCCTGGCCATATGGCATGGGGGTCCATGGCGAATCTCCAGGGGCTAGAGCACATGGACCAGGAAGGAAATAGAGAAAGCTATCCTGCAGGGTGGAAGGTAGAAGAAAGAAGAAGCAAGAAGGGGAGGTGTTTCCCCTTAAATATGCTTCTGTAGTAGGTTGGACAAAGGGTGGTCCTCTGGGGAATGGTGTAGCACCTGGGCCAGGAATACTCCAAATGGCAAACTACCTGTCCTAAGGTGCATGACCTCTAAGTTCAATATGTCATTTCCTGTCACACCAGTGTCAATGAAAAACTGAAACTGGGCGGGGAGGGGGGAATGGGGAGACAAGATACAAGCAAAAGGGGTCAGTTTACATCTCAGGGGCAAACAGTCTTCCACAATTAACAAAATTTAAAAGCATAAAAGATTACAAATTTTGTTTCTAATTATAAATTTCCTATATTCACAATTCTCTGCATCACATTGACTATGGTAGGCTTCAGGTACCATTTTGGAGGTGTCCCTCACATTCTCTCTGACTTGTGCCCTGGTCCAGTGAAACCACAGACACTTAATTATCTGACTTGCTTTACTTCCCTCCAGGAAGAGCTCTTAACTTTCCTGGAAGCCCTTAGGCTTACAAAGATGTTAAACATAGAAAAGGTTCTATTTACAAAACAAATTACAGAAAGGATCTACATAAAAATTATAAATCAAGAAAATTCTTCACCCACATTCCCCCGAAGGCTCTACATAATTCTTCTAAATATGCACCCCACAAGATCCTGGAGAATTAACATTCTTTCTCTCATTCAGACCCACACTGTCCACAGGACTCATTATACTCGGGAAGGGGAAGACTTTGTCCTTCCACATTGTGATTTACTCTCTAGGGACTGAGAAAGTAGATGAAGAATATTCAGCACATGAGTTTTTTCAGGTCCATGCATGTGTCTTTGACATCTGTTTCTCATCATACCCCTGTTTCAAGAGGTGGTGTAGATGTAGTTCACATCCTCTCTAGTTTCACATGTAGTGTAGGATCTCCACTTCCATCATATTTTGCCTGCCCTGAAAGGTTTTCTCTTCTTTTCTCTTTACCGTAGTCTCTCCTCCAAGGCCCATCTGCTCCAGTGCCAGTCCAGGAGTTCTGGTATATAAGGATATTCTTTCATGTCTCCCGGTTAATTTTTCTGGTGATTCTGTGAACCCTAGAGCTAGGATCACAGGTCTGGAAACTAGAAGGACCCTTAGGGATTATCTAGTCCAAACCCTTTATTTTTCAGAGGAGCAAACAGGGCAGAGAGACTGAGGGTAATATTCAAGTTCCCAGAGTCAGGATACAGAAATGCTACTAATGTTGAAATGCTCCTCTTCTGACTCCAGACTCAGTCCTTTTCTCTGTAGAGCCACTGTTTTATGTTATTCCCTGCAGTCACAGAGAAAAGAATGTTTGAAAACTAGCATAGGCAGGCCTCATTTTGTTGCACTTTGTAAATATTGCATTAAAAAAAAAAAAGATTTGAGGCCATCCTGCTTTGAGCCAGTCTATCAGTACCATTTTTCCAACAGCATGTGTTCACAATGTGTCTCTATGTCACATTTTGACAAGTCTCACAATATTTCGAACTTTTTCATTATTATTATAGTTAAGGTGAATTGTGATCATCGATCTTTGATATTACTATTGTAATTGTTTTGGGGGGTACTATTAACTATACCCATATAAGAAAGCAAACTTATAAAAAGTTGTGCATGTTCTGACTGCTCCCCTGAAGTCCCTTCCATCTCGTCTCCCCTGATTCTCAGGCCTCTTTTTCCCTGAGATACAACGATATTGAAATTGGACTAATTAATAATAATGCTCTCTAAGTGTTCAAGTAAAAGGAAGTCAGTTAATGTGGTAAACTTTTCTGTTTTAAGAAATTGTCACAGCCACCCCAACCTTCAGGAATTACCATTCTAATCAGTCAGTAGCCATCCACACCAAGGCAAGAATCTCCATCAACTGTAAGATTACTACTTGATAAAGACTTAGATGATGGTCCAGAGTCCAGTAGCAAGCCAAAAGTCAAGATGAATAGAGATGGCCCAGGATGCAGTGGATGACTTTGGCTTTAATTATCTTTCCCAGGTTTCAGTTTGTTGGAGATAATGCCCATTCAGTGATTAAAGTCTAAGTAAGAATTGAGACAAAAGGTGACCTACTTTGCCATCACAAAAGAATCAATCTGGGAGAGAAAGACCCAAAGAGTTTCTGGCCAGAACAGAAAACAATTGCTATTTGCATTCACTCTGAGCCATCAAAACCCAAAGATGAGCAAGAGTTACTTGGTCTGAGACATATAATTGGCAATTCAATGAAAATCAGGGTAATTTGAGTTTAAATGGTGGTCAAGTAGCTCCTTTTGAATCCCAATGGACTTTTTCAAAGCCTGTTTTTTTCTGAGCTATATTTCAAAAATAATAAATGAAAACTGCACATGACAGAGTTAATTGTCCTAGCTTTTTGGAAAAATGATAAAATAAATGAAGTGGAAATTTAAAAAATGTATTCCCCAAGCCCCAAGATATCTTACAAAATATGTGACCAAAAATTATATTTCTTTGGACAACACCCCGCCCCCCATGTGAGTATATGACTCCCCACAGAGGAAGAAAAAGCATTTTTAAAATTAAGTTATATTCAATGGGTTTTTTTTACACTTCAAATTTATTTATTTATTTTGAATTTTACAAATTTTCCTCTAATCTCTATTCCCTCCCCCCACCCCCCACAGAAGGTATTCTGTTAGTCTTTACATTGTTTCCATGGTATACATTGATCTAAGTTGAATGTGATGAGAGAAAAATCATATCCTTATGGAAAAAAAAATAAAGTGTATGAGATAGTAAAATTACATAATAAGATAATGGGTTTTTTTTTCTAATTTGAAAGTAATAATCTTTGCTCTTTGTTCAAAGTCCATAATTTTTTCTCTGGATACAGATGATATTCTTCATTGCAGATTGCCCAAAATTGTCCCTGGTTGTTGCATTGATGGAATGAGCAAGTCCATCAAGGTTGATCATCACCCCCATGTTGCTGTAAGGGTGTAGAATGTTTTTCTGGTTCTGCTCACCTTGCTCAGCAACAGTTCATGCAAATCCCTCCAGGCTTCCCTGAATTCCCATCCCTCCTAGTTTCTAATAGAACAATAGTGTTCCATCACATACATATACCACAGTTTGCTAAGCCATTCTCCAATTGATGGACATTCAATCAATTTCCAATTCTTTGCCACCACAAATAGGGTTGCTATGAATATTTTTGTACAAGTGATGTTTTTACCCTTTTTCATAATCTCTTCAGGGTATAGATCCAGTAGTGGTATTGCTGGATCAAAGGGTATGCACATTTTTGTTGCCCTTTGGGTGTAATTCCAAATTGCTCTCCAGAAAGGTTGAATGAGTTCATAGCTCCACCAACAATGTATTAGTGTCCCAGATTTCCCACATCCCTTCCAATATGTTCAATGGTTTTTTTAGACATAATACTATTGTATATTTAATAAACTACAGGATAGTGTAAACAAAACTTCTATATGTACTGGGAAACCAAAAAATTTTTATGATTTGTTTATTATAATAGTTGCTTTATTGTGATGTTAAGATCCAAGAAAAGTCCCCAATTATGGAACAGAAGCACTCAACATAACGGAGATGCAATAGCAAGGGTTTATTAAACTAGCTTGAGCTAGGGTTCTGTCCTAGGACAGGGCTAGGATCCTGGAACCCCGAGTAAAGTGAGGAGAGACCTTATATATGGTTCAGTAGGGGAGTTTCAAGCATCTGCCTGCAGATTGTCTTGAGATGGTGTGGCGTGTTCTTATTGGATGCAGGTCCTCGGAGAAGCCCCCCTGCTGCATGGTCGGAGAGCTGACCAGGCAGAATCTCCAGGAGCTGATCAGGCAGAAACTCAGCGAGCTGACCAAGCAGAGACTTAGGAGCAGAATTTAGGCAAAAGTTCATAGGTTTTGACACTCAGGGTCTTACATTCCCTCCTCTTCTTGTTCAATCCAGGAGCACTCATGCTCCTCAAAGGGATGCACAGAACCCCTAGGGAGACCGTTGTAAGACTGCCTGAGTACCATTAATTGGATAGTGTTGAACCTATTCCTAATGAAAGCAAGCAATTGGTTTAATATGCAGGGCCCAAAGGTTAGGAGGAGTAAAAGCAGTATCAGGGGGCCAATCAGGGTAGAGATCAATGTGGTAAGCCACAGGGATTGGTTGAACCATGCTTCAAACCATCCTTCTTGCTGTTCTTTCTTTCCTTAGTTTGGCCAACCCCTCCCTTACTTTAGCCATTGACTCTCTGACTACACCGGTATGGTCAGCAACACTCTTCTCCCAGTGCAGCCCAATCCCCCCTGCTGTAGGAAAATCAAATCTAAGCCTCTCCTGTTCTGTAAAACTACTTCCGAAAGAGAGATAAGGGATTTCTCCAGGTGTGAGATTGATTCCTCTATTCTGCTAATATCCTCATCTACCGTTGCTCTGAGGGAGTCGAAACCTTTCTGATGGAGGGTGAGAAAGGAAATCCCTGTGCCCGCTCC
This sequence comes from Macrotis lagotis, assembly GCF_037893015.1. Classification (NCBI taxonomy): domain Eukaryota; kingdom Metazoa; phylum Chordata; class Mammalia; order Peramelemorphia; family Peramelidae; genus Macrotis; species Macrotis lagotis. The sequence continues at coordinate 357,934,986 of NC_133658.1, read as the reverse complement.
TACCAGACCTATTCCAAATAGGGTGGCTATGGTTAGGGCAGTGAGGGGCTCCCTTCTTATTCTGGCAAGGGGCGTTTTCATTATTAAGGGGAGGTTACAAAAACAGATCCCTTGACAATACAATGTAAACATTGGTGAGAAATGGTAGAGATGAACTGGTCCAGTGTCTCTGCTCTCTTCTCTCTCCTGGAGACCTCTGATGTCCTTCTGCATCTTCTGAGTCAGTTCCAAAAAGTTCTCTTCAGCTCAGGTGACTAGTTGAAACTTTGTCTTCTGGTAAAGAATTTGCTTAATATTTTACTTAGATCAAAACACATGTTTTCTTCACAAGACAATGAGATTTTGGAGCTCATTGCTCATTGCCTTATTGCTATATTGATGCATATACTTTTATTAAATGATTAAGAGCGATAAGTAAAGCAGAGCAAAGCAAAAGAAGCAAAGGTGATAGATAACCAGTCAGCATCCGTCCCTTCCAGTGGCACTAAGTGTTGCTAGCCAGGTCCTAAAAGAAAAATCAGGTTAACCTTGTTTCCTTATCTCATTCCCATACATCAGTCATTCCTGACCTGCAGAAGGGTTCTCTTATCTCATTTCCAAACCCCAGTCCTTCTAATACTGACCTCCCGAAGGGTTGGGGAACATCTTCCACCACAACCCACTGGCGACTGTAGCAGTGTGTCCACCTAGGTCCCTTGCCAGCTTAGTCCAAATACAGAGCCACGTGGACTTGGTTACTTTAGATACCCCTCCAAATACATCTTGTGGCCTCTGCTGGGGATCCTGGGAGAGCCCCCAAATGTTAAGGTCCAAGAAAAGTCCCCAATTACAGAATAGAGGCACTCGACACAATGCACCATCTAGCTGCCAAGAGAGATGTATTCTTAACCAAGCAATTACAAAATAGATAGAGGTAATTACAAAAGATATAATAGATAACTTGGAATACTTGAAACTGAAAAACTTCTGTATAAATAACATTAATATATCTAGATAAGAAAAGAATGGTTAAATAAGGGGGAAAAAAGCTTTGTAGCAAATATCTTTGTTAAGGGCTTGGTATCCAGGATCTATAAACAATTCATATAAATGTATATATACATATATATGTTTATCCATATACAATGAAAAACTGTTCTCCAAAAATAGCACAGCTAGGTGGCTGAGTAGATAGAGCATGGACCTTGGAGTCAGGAAGATCTGGGTTCAAATCCAGCCTCAGACATTTGACATTTACTATTGTGTGATCTTGGACAAGTCACTTAACCCTGAATGCCTTGCATCCAGGGCCATTTCCAGTTTTCCTGATTCATATTTGGCCACTGAACCCCGATGACTCTGGAGGAGAAAGTGAGGCTGGTGACTTAGCACAGCAACCCCTCATTTAAATCCAATTCATGTGCATATCAAGGCATCACCTCCCTGATGACATGGTCTTCTTTGAGAATGAAAAACAAGCAGCATTCCCCAAGAGAAAAATGGTAAAAGAATATGAACAGCATTTCTCACAAAGTATTCAAAACCACATGAAAGAATGCTCTAAATATCTAATAATAAGAGAAATGCAAATCAAAACAATTTTGAGGTTTCATTTCATACTCTACAACAAATATGCAACAGTCATTAGTGGAGGGGATATGGAAATATAAGCACAAATACTTCTATTATTCCCTCAGTTTTGAAGAAGAGCACACTGATCAATAAAGAAATTAGTGGTATGAGTTGCACAGTTAAGGGGTATATTGTGTAAGGCATCCTTCTCACTTGCCTTTACCAGATTTATTCCACCCCATGGCTTGATTGATAGGAAACAGGACTATTGGAGATAGTTTGGCTGCTGTGGGAGTCTCCAGGCTTTGAATTGATGTCTCTTCCCCATATCAGTGAGATACATGGCACATAATCAACATAGGACAAGCACTAGTATGCGACATTGGGTGACAAAAATACAAATATTTTGTTGGTGGAGCAAAGACATGGTACAATCATTTTGAAAAGCATTTTGGAATTTTGCAAATAAAGTGACTAAAATGTCCATATCCTGTGAACCAGATACCCCAAAAAGTTATCATTAAGAAAAACAACCCCATATAACTCCAAAATGTTTATAGCAGCACTTTTTGTATAGCTAAGAATTAGAAACAAAGCAGATGTCTATCGACTAGAATTGTGCAAAATGAATGTAACAGAATATGACTGTTAAGAGAGATAATTTGTGTGATGAATACAGAGAAGCAGAAGAAAACTTTATATGAACTAATGCAAAACAAAGCAGTCAAGAAAATAACTACAATAATATAAATGGAAAGAACAATGACTCATTAAAAAGTTAAAAGTAAGTGTAACAAAATTATAAATCTCAAATGGGACTCAAATAAAGAAATATGAGATGACACTCCCAAACTCCTACTTCATGGAGGTAGGAAGTCCACAGGTATTACACATTATTCATGTTTTTATACTTTTTCAATGATTATCCTGACTTTTTTTTTCCTCTCTAAAAACAAAATACTATTTGTCATATGGGATAGTTCTTGCGGAGGGGGAGGGGGAGATGAAAGAATACATGGAATGCCATAGTAATGTAAAACATAGAAAATAACAATAAAACATTTTAACTCATTCTTGAATTAAGACTCAAAAGAAACAAGAGATTCTAAGAGGAGGAGATGGCGAAGGAGTGGATTCTAGGCATTGGGAGGAGAAGGGAGGGAGAGTAGGGAGAGAGACAGCCAGAGCATAGGTACAGAGATGGAACCTAGAATATTATGCCTAAGGGACAGAAAGAAGATCAATTTGCCTCAACCATAAACTATGGATAAAAGGACAATCAATCAATCAATTATCATGCATTTATTAAGTGTGTACTAAGCACCTGATAAATGGACTGGGAATAGTTCATAGCAAAGTGGATTGTTAAATTTTCAGTGCAAATATTTATTCCTTTGAAATCAGTAAACACTACAAATCAGAATTTAATTTATTGTTTTGATGATTTGGGGACTTAAGATGGAGAAAATAATAATAATAATAATAATAATAATGAAGATTAAACTTAAAAGTGTAGCCTGAGAATATTTCTTTCCAGATAGTCAGTTGTAGCACATTCCCTTCTATTAAATATTGGGCATTATGCTCTAATGCATAATGGAAGTTGTTTGGCTGTTTCTTGTTCTTCATTATCAAAGAAGAATAAGATGATATCACTATGTTTGAGACAAATTACAGGCTGATGAGACCAATATGAGCTCGGAATATTCTACCACAGGCTGAATACAAATAGTCCATGTGAACAATTCGGATGGGTACTCTAACCTTACTGATGTCATATTTCCTTTGAGCTGCTTCAATTCTGCCTTCCTCATAGAGCACAGCACCCTCACTAATGAGGGTATGCCATGCTGGGTAGTCCTGTACCAGTGTCTCCCATGCTGTACTCTCAATTCTAAAGTTCTTCAGTGAAATCTTCAGGGTTTCTTAGTATCACTTCTTCTGACCCCCTTGTGCGTGCTTACCCTTTCTGAGCTCTCCATAAAACAGGGTTTTTTGGTTTTTTTTTGGCAAATGTACATCTGGCATCTTAACATGTCCAGTCCACTGTAGTTGCACTCTCTGTTGTAATGCTGAAATGCTAGGCAGTTTAGCTACAAAAAAAAAAGACCTCAGTGGTATCTTCTGCTAGGTGATATTCAGAATCTTCCTAAGACAATTTAAATGGAAGCAATTCAGTTTCCTGACATGTCACTGTAGATTTCACAGTCATTTTAACAATAAGGTCAGCATAACACCTCTGTAGACCTTGAGTTTGGTAGACTAATGCCTCTTCCTTCCCATACTTTCTTTCGGAGCCTCCCAAATATTAAGCTAGCTCTGGCAATGCATTTGTTAACCTCATCATTAATGTGTACTTCCTTGGAAAAGATATTACCAAGGTAAGTGAACTTATGCACAGTACTCAAAACTATTTGCATGGTTCCACATATGGGTGGTGTGGTGCTGGCTGATGGACCACCGGTGTTTTCTTGGTGTTATTAGACCAAAATTAGCACAAGCAGCAGAGAGGCAATCCATACTTTCTTGTATCTCAGCTTCAGAGGGTGCATTGAGGACACAATCATCTGTAAACATAAGATCATACACCAACACTCCTCCACTTTGGTCTTGGCTTGTAGCCTTTTCAAGTTGAAGAATTTGCCATCAGTGCAGTATCTGACCTTGAGATCATATTTATTCTCAGTGAAAGAATTTGATAACATGACTGAAAACATCATGCTAAAAAGTATGGGAGCAAGGACACATTCTTGTTTTACTCCATTGATGACTGGGAAATATCAAGAACATTGTCCTCTATCCAGAACCTGGTCATGCATACCATCATGAAATTGATGTATAATACTGATAAACTTCTCCAGGGAACCAAATCTTGACATGATTTTCCATAAACCCTAATGACTGATGGTATCAAAAGTTTTGGTAAGATCTACAAATGTTGTATACAAACCTCTGTTCTGTTCCTGGAATTTTTCCTGGAGTTGTCAGGCAGCAACCACCATATTTTCTGTTCTTTTACCCTTTCTGAAGCCACACTGGTTCTCAGGGAGGTGACCATCTTCCAGGTGAAGGATCAACCTTTTGAGAAGGACTCTGGCAAAAATCTAACCAGAAATGACTAAAAGAGAAATATCCCTATGATTGTCACAGGACAATCTATTCTCTTTACCTTTATAGAGATGAACAATGGAGGTTTTCTTGAATTCTTAAGGGATAACTTTTTCATGCCATATAACCTGGAAAATTTCAGTCAGTTTTTGGATGAGTATTGGATCCCCCACCTTGTAGATCTCAGCTGGATTAGAATCAGCACCAGGTGCTTTGCCACCTGAAAGGAGCTTGATGGCATTTAAAACCTCTTCTTCAGATGCAACTTCAGCTAGGGACAGATTGACTTCAACTTTAAGTAAATGATCAATGGCTTCTGCATTGATTGATGATGGTCTGTTAAGAATACTATGGAAGGGGGCGGCTAGGTGGTGTAGTGGATAAAGCACCGGCCTTGGAGTCAGGAGTACCTGGGTTCAAATCCAGCCTCAGACACTTAATGATTACCTATCCGTGTGGCCTTGGGCAAGTCACTTAACCCCATTGCCTTGAAAAATCTAAAAAACAAAACAAAAAAAAAAGAAAAGAAAGAATACTATGGAAGGGGCAGCTAGGTGGTGCAGTGGACAGAGCACTGGCCCTGGAGTCAGGAGTACCTGAATTCAAATCTGGCCTCAGACACTTAATGATTACCTAGCTGTGTGGTCTTGAGCAAGCCACTTAACCCCATTGCCTTGTAAAACAAAAAAACTTTTAAAAAAAGGATATTAGGGAAGTATTGAGCCCATCTCTCTAGGATCATGTCCCTATTATTATTATTACACAAAATGGATCCATCAACACTACTCATAGTTGAGATGTATCATTTGTCTTTGGCTCATAAATAACTTTCAGGGCATCATAAAAGCATTTTGGTTTGTTACTATCTGCATAAAATTAATTTCATCTGCCTTCTTACCAAGTCAAGAGTCCTGCAACTCCCTCAGCTTCACTTGTTTTAATATAATTTTTTGATATAATTTTTTTGATATAATTAAATGCTGCCTTTTTTTTTGGTTTTTGCAAGGCAGATAGGGTTAAGTGGCTTGCCCAAGGTCACACGAATAGGTAATCATTAAGTGTCTGAGACTGGATTTGAACCCAGTTACTCCTGACTCCAGAGCCAGTGCTTTATCCACTGTGCCACCTAGCCGCCCCTAAATGCTGCCTTCTTAAAAATGGATGAACTATCATGCTGGTAAACCCCATGGAGTTCTCATTTTTCATTTAGTAGCTCCTGTATTTCCCCATCATTTTCATTAAATCAGTCTTGGTGTTTGTGAGTGTTCTGATCCAGATGATCAAATGTAGTGCTATACACCAGATCTCCGAAAACTGCCCACTCTTTTTCCTGCTCTACTGTTGCCAACTGTGTGTTGGCTCATTTTCCCCTTCAAGTTAGCAACAAACTATTCCCACTTAGAGAGATACTCTAATCTCTTGATATTAATTCTTCTAATATTTATTTTGCCTTGGGGCCACTGCTTTCATTGAATATGAATATTTAGCTTAGAGAGGATGAATCTGTGATCAGTCCAGCACTCTGCACCACACATTGCCTTTGTCACTCTCACATCCTGTCTGTCTCTTCTACTTTCAATCACACAGTCTAATAGATGCCAGTGTTTGCTACTAGGGTGTACTGAGGAAGCTTTATTGTGTGGAAGCTTTATTATGGAAGACAGTGTTCAAGTCTTCAGTAGAAGGCAACCATTCTGTTGCTGTTTCCAACTCTATTCCTCCCAGGGGCTCCCTTCCACATCTTGTAATCTGAACCTACTCTGCCCCGACCCGCGGGGCAGAAAAGTGGGGTGTCGAGGAGGACCCAGCCTGAAATGGAATGGGTGAGAATAAGGAGAGTGAGACCCAAGGATGGTGGATAAGGTCTGAGTTTATTTGAGAAAATACATGCTTATATTGTAGAGAAGGAACAAGGGGATTAGCTTAGGGGTGGAGTTGGTATGCCTTGGCCTGAGAGAAGGGATAGTCTGTGATCTGTTTGTTCTTGATAATGGAGGGTGAGGCCTCTTTTCTTTGTCTTGGCCCTTGGTATGCCTGGAATTTTGTTTGCTCCTTTTATCTTATCTGACAGGGGGCTTCTTGGCTCCTGGTATGTCTGGAATTTATTTGCTCTTTTTATGGGGGCTTCTTGGCCCCTGGCATGTCCCCCTTTTTTATTTTAAATTTATGGGCAGGATCCCTGTCTTAGGCTGTGCAACTTGATTTTCATGCTTGGTATCCGTGACCAGGAGGGGACCTTAGCAAGGTCCTTGTTATCTCCTGTAGGATCTGATGTTCCCAAGTCATGGAGTTGCACTAAATCCCATCATTGGGTATCACTGCAGCCCTTAGGGGGTGCCTTTCCTTGAGCAGATGCATGCATACCAAGGTGGGTGAGGTGTAAGAGCAGTGAACCTCAAGGGTTCCATTTGGAGGTCCTCACAGGACCCTTGGCTTTTCAATTGGTGATATAAGACCGAAACTGGTTTTCCAAGGGCTGAGTCAATTTGGGATTTGATAAAGTTGGTCAGTCTCCTGAAGGCCCATGGTCCAAAAGAAATTAGAATTAGGAAGCCAATTCATGGGCCTAGAAGGCTTGGGAGCAGAGTAGAGAGCCAAGGGGATGTGGAAAACCAATTTTTATACCATGCCTCACCTTTCTCTCTCTCTCTCTCCCTTTTTCTTTTTTCCAGGCTATCCTTAACCCTTTGCAGACTGTCTTCTACCAGGCCAAGTTTATTCTTAAAAAAACAGCATTCTTCCTTTAGTGCCGCGCAGAGTCCCCCCTGTTGTAAAAATAACAAATCAAGACCGCATCTATTTTGTAATGCTACTTCAGCTAGAGAGGCAACAGAATCTTTTAGGTGTTCTAGCCCTGCTTGAAGTTCTGAGTTAGGTGAGGAAAAAGGGAGACAAGGACACAATAGTCCTTTTTCTCAAGGAATTGTTTGGTGTCCACAAAGGTGGTTAGTCCTGATGAGCAGGCAAGATAGGTATTAGGAGGGGCTACAGTATATCTATAGGAAGTATTAATAAGGGTACTTTGGTTACATACTGTGTCTAGCTGAAGAGGGAGGAGCATTTGTGGGCCAAGGAAACAATTTCCCTGACCGGAGATTTTTGCAAGAGTGAGGCCTTGGGATTCCCCAGTGCCCCATCTGAGATCATCTGTTCTGTTGGAGTGTGTGATGTTCCCGAATTGAGCAATACCTTCATAGAAGGGAGGGGAAGAGGAATAGCAGATCCAGCATTCTTCCAATGAAGAATTCTGTATCTGGGTCAAAGCTTGTACAGAGGCATTAATGAGGTGATCCAGTACCCAGTTCCTGTCGTCTCACAATCCCATTTTTACAATAGAAGTCCCCCGTTCTACCACATTGTGGGGCTGATGAGCGATGGTATCCCAGGCAAACATAAAAGGAGAGGGTCCCAAGCCTCTCTTTTCTATCTTGAGAGCCACAGCCTGTCATGCGATCATCGGACCCCCATACTGCGTCCCATCCACTGTTCCATTTGGATAATTGACAAAGATCTGGGTACAGGGGAAGCCAGGGTGTCGTGGAGTCAACTTTCGAGGTACTCCAGATGCAGAATCCTTGAGCATCTTCAACTGACCCAAGTGTAGTTAAGTAGTTGGTATGAGCAGGACAGCGGAAGGAGCAGGCACAGGACGAGTGCCTTCATGCTGGATCTTTTATCTACAAGAGAGCACAGAGGGGGATTCCTCAGGGGGTTCCCTGGGTGGATTATGTGATTTTACTAGACGCTTGGGTAGCCATCTAGCATTTTGAGCTGATGAATCATAAATACAGGCATGTCCTTTACCCCAGATAAGGACTGGGTCAGGTCCTTGCCATTTGTTGGAGATGGGATCTCTCCACATAGCCTGTGCATAATTGTGTTCAGTAGTGGGATGCCAAAGGAGATCTGCTGCAGATTTGGCATTAGCATCAAGGGTGAGGAAATTGAGGACAAAGAGGGCATGGTTAAGAATAGTTTTAGCATTGTTAATCTTGGGGTAGAGTGTCTCTGACCCTTTCTGTAATTTAGTAATCATGTTTTTGAGCGTTTGGTGGGCTCTTTCTACAATGCCCTGTCCTTGAGGGTTTTTCATAAGCTCCCTTAGAAGTTTTATAGGTAGTTGAAGCAATGGTTTGACAACGATCAAAAAATTCAGCCTTCCAGGTGAGGAACTGTCCTCGTGTAAGTACTGCCTGGACGACCCTGAGCCACTCAGAGGGGAGAAGATATCCCCCACGGGAGATGACTTCTAGTGCGGAGGAGAGAGTAAAGGGGGCATTAGGCCCCAGGGGCAGGAAGGCAGGGGCAGTTAGGTATGGAGGGGGAGCGGAGGCTAGGGGCCAGTCTGGGTTATTATATCTAGCAGCTTCTTCCTCAAGTTCTGCCTCATTGCCTGGGTCTAGAGGCTCTGAATCTGGGTCCATCTCTGGACTGGGCTGGAGATTCTTATTTCTTGTAAACACTGGGCAGGTTATGGGCTCCTCTGCTGGTGTTATCTCAGAAGGGAGAGGAGGATAGAGGGATTTGCTTGGGGGGATTTCAATAGCTGCTGAGGGAGATCTAGCTGGAGTTTTAGGGGGTTTCACTTCCTCTTCTTTCAAAGACTTTATAGAGGCTGTACGCGAAAGAGGGCGAAGGCAGGACTCTGCAACTGAAAGAAGCTGTTTTTTTGTGGGGTCCCTGGTTGTGCTTTCCACTATGTCTCTTATAAGACCCCAGTAAGAAAGGGCTGAAACAGGGACGGCATCGGGTCCTTCTATTTTCAATTTCTGATTAAGATCTCTTCCTACTTTCTGCCATTTGCCTGGGTGGATCTCAGGTCCTGTTACCAGAAACCACGGGCATACTTCATCTATAAAAAGGAAGAATCTAACAAGATCCTTTTTCTTTACTTTAACTCCCCTGTCTTTAAGTGCCAGTTTAAGGTCCCGTATAAAGACCTGTTCTTTAGACAGCTTGGAACCCATGAGAAAAGAATGAGGCAGACGTCACTTACCTGTTCGTGGGGCTCTCCAGAGCGATCAGAGGGGGTCGCGATCAGAGGGGGTCGCGACGATTCTTCTTTACGGGGTCTGCCTGGCAAGAGTCCGTGCCTCGAGCCCCACGTTGGGCGCCACGTGCCCCGACCCACGGGGCAGAAAAGTGGGGTGTCGAGGAGGACCCAGCCTGAAATGGAATGGGTGAGAATAAGGAGAGTGAGACCCAAGGATGGTGGATAAGGTCTGAGTTTATTTGAGAAAATACATGCTTATATTGTAGAGAAGGAACAAGGGGATTAGCTTAGGGGTGGAGTTGGTATGCCTTGGCCTGAGAAGAAGGGATAGTCTGTGATCTGTTTGTTCTTGATAATGGAGGGTGAGGCCTCTTTTCTTTGTCTTGGCCCTTGGTATGCCTGGAATTTTGTTTGCTCCTTTTATCTTATCTGACAGGGGGCTTCTTGGCTCCTGGTATGTCTGGAATTTATTTGCTCTTTTTATGGGGGCTTCTTGGCCCCTGGCACTACTCTAGCATTAAAGTCACTCAGAATTTTAAGTTTGTCCTCTTTTGGATAAAGGTCTCCAGATCTTCATAAAATTTTCCTTTAAGTTCATCTGTGTTTGTCATGGTGGGAGCATAGGCACTGATAATGGTGGCATGGTGCTTTTCCTGGAAGTGGCAATCTCATTGTCATGAACCTGTCATTCACTCCTTTTGGTAGGCATTCAAGAATGTTGACTATATTAGTTTTGTTTTGTTTTTGTTTTTTTAGGTTTTTGCAAGGCAAATGGGGTTAAGTGGCTTGCCCAAGGCCACACAGCTAGGTAATTATTAAGTATCTGAGACCGGATTTGAACCCAGGTACTCCTGACTCCAAGGCCGGTGCTTTTTCCACTACACCACCTAGCTGCCCTGACTATATTAGTTTTGATTGCAAAACCTACTCCAGCTTCATGGCATTCCCTTTCACCGCAGTCACTTCAGAAAAATGTGTATTCAGCTCTGACTTCAGTAAGCTGGCCTTCATTTGTCAGCCTTGTTTCACTCAGGGCTGCTATTTGGATACCATACATACCTGCTGAATTCTCTCACAACAAGAACTGTTCAGCTTTTAAGTCTCTTGGATTTTGTGTTGTCTATGAATGTGCACATGTTCCATGTACTGATGGTGAGTGGAATTTTCTCTGAAGAAGTTTTTGTAGATTTTTTTGTGTCTCCACTGCACTGTGGGATTTCCCACCTGCCATGGTAATCAGGCCAGAGTTGGATAAGCAAACAATTTTTAGGGCACCTTTTCTAGCCCCTTCCTCACATCAGAAGGTGAGCATTGTGATCCTTAAAGGGCTGCTCAGTCACCCAGGTTGCTGCTGAATCTCACTGATTAAAGAGTTGCTTCTTTCAGTGGGGAAACTATGTGTGTAGGGTTGTAACTACAGCTCCCAGTGTATCCATACTTGCTGCTTCATCATTTGCTTGTCATCATAGGACTTTGAGGAATGATTATGAGGGAAGTCTTTTGACGTTTGAGTATGTAGCTTGTGTTCAAGAAAGACTAGTTCTCCTTAGTGTGAGGGTTACTAAGCCCTTCCCACCTTTGATGTCCCCCTGAGCCATCTCTTACCTGTGGCTCCAAGAAGCCATAGCATGCACAGTGGCCACACCTTGGTAAACCATCTCATCAGGCAGGCTAAACCAGATTGAGGATAATTGATGGGTTTCAAGCCATTGGTGAGTTAGGGGGGGGATGTCTACCCCAAGCATGTGAGGTTTTCCACTGGTGGAATGAGCAGAGGAGAACAATTTGTCCCAAGAGCCATGAAGTCAGCTGAAGCAGGTGCTATGGAGAGAACTTGGAAGACATCTAAGACACCAAGCTTATCTACAGCCATCACCAGTTGTCTTGACTCTGTCTTGCTATGCTGGATCATGATGACTTTGGAAGAGAGAATGAGGTGGTTGACTTTGTGCAGTTCTCCACTCAAATCCAGTTTATGCAGGCATCAATTAGGTTGGAAAGATAGATTGTGAAAGGCTTTATACATGTCAAACAGAGGAATTTTCTAAATTATATAAAATCTATATTTGATTCCAAAGGCCACTGGAGTTTGCTTAATAGCAAAGTGACATGACAAGCTATGTTTAAGGAAAGTCACATTGATACTCTACATTAATGTAGAGTGAATAAGGGAGGGGCTTGTGGCAGGAGGGTTAATAAAAAGTCAAATTCCCTTACCCTCAGTTCAGATGAAAGCAAGAACCTGAGTTGAGGCAGTAGCCACAGGAGCAGTAAGAAAAGTCTGAGAGAAGATAATAAAAGTAATGGGATTGTTGATCCTAGTGGCCCTGAGACAGTGATTGAAGTCATAGGATCTTTCCTAGGAATAGTTGTATTGATTGGATTATTGTCCCAGGGCTAGTGATAAAAAAAAAAGACTGAGCAGGAAGGGTCATCTATAAGCATCATGGAATGAGGATGCCCAGGGCAACAGTGCTGAGCTAGGTCTAGCTTGGCTAGGTATGATAAAGGTCATAGGCTGAGGGGTGAGAAGCTGGAGCACTTGTTAGGATGTAGAAACAAGAACCCAGGAGCCTGATAGGAAGACTACTGAAAAAAAAATATCCTATAGCAGCATTTTTTTGGGGACAGCAAAGAAAATGGAAACAGTTGATGTCTTTTGAGTGTGGAAATGACTAAAGAAAATGTGGTACATGAATGTAATTAGCTATTACTACCCAGTAAGACATGATGAATATGCAGCGTTCAGAGAAAGACAAGGAAGACATATAAACTGATTATAGGATCATAGATTACAAGCAGAAAGCTACCTTAAAGATCAAAGGGGCAACCATAGCAAAATGAAGTAATCTGAAGCAAGAAAGCTATTCACAATGACAACAAAGTAAATGGAAGGTACCAAAAGGGGAAAAAAAAAAAAAGAAACTGATACTGTGCATAACAAGGACCAAGTTTAGTCTCAGCGAAGAGATTAGAAAATGTACCTCCCTCCATTCTCTGCAGTTATGGTCATGCCATATTGAATAGGAGTCATTCTTGATTGATGTATAGGTTAGTTTGGCTCATCTGCCTTCTCATTTGTTCCCTTTCAATTTTATTCTTTGTTACTAGACATAATTTGCTTGAAGGAAAGGGGAAGATCTATTTGAGAAATGAAGTTGGTATTAAAAACCAAAGATCAAAAAATTATGGGGGAGGGGTTGGAATAAATCATGTCTTGCTCTAAATATATGATCTTAGGCATATTAAGACTTAGTCACTGGGCAGGTAGGTGGCATAGTGGATAAAGCACCGGCCGTGAAGTCAGGAGTACCTGGGTTCAAATCCGGTCTCAGACACTTAATAATTCCCTAGCTGTGTGGCCTTGGGCAAACCACTTAACCCCATTTGCCTTGCAAAAAAACCTAAAAAAAAAAAAAAAAGACTTAGTTACTTATCTTCAATGGGGATTGAAGACATCATTACTCAAGTCAAGTGTATTTTCTGCCCTGACTAAAAAGAAACATGGAAATAGGTTTCAAAAAGACAAAAATCAGAGTTCCCAAAAGCTTGTTCTTTGACCTCATCAGATAGATGAGACTGCCCTGGCTAATTCTACAAAGAAACAAAAGCTTCATTTTCTGCAGTACAGAATATCACAAAAAAAATCCTCATGAAGTTTTATGCTAACTTATCAAGCAAAGTAAAGTATTACAGCAAGGCCTGACAGGCTTCACACAGTAGAGTCCCAGCTAGTCTTCAGGACATCAGGTATCTAGACAGTTTTCTGTTCTGGCTGTGCTCATCTATCTTCCTCTAGAAGTAAGATACAGAAAGTCACTTGGAAATCAACCCATCAGTTTATCAGCAAAACTTTCTTAACTGTTTCAGTCATGTCCAGCTCATTGGGACCCCATTTGGGTTTTCTTAGCAAAGATACTGGAGTTGTTTGCTATTTCCTCCTCCCACTTATTTTACAAATGAGAAAACTGAGGCAAATAGGATTTTGCCCAAGGTCACACAGATAGTAAGTGTCTGTGGATGAACTTGAATTTAGGTAGGTCTTTCTGACTCCAGGTTCAGTGTTTTATCCACTGGACCACTTAACTGTCCCAACAAAACTCACTGAATACCCATTCCAATCAAGGCACTGAAATGGGGATGCAGTCAAAGACCTGGTCCTTTTCCTCAAGGATATTGTGCTTTCTGTCTCAGTAGGGGACCAGATTCCTTTGCTACCTCCCCTCATTTTAGCCTACTCCCTCCCCTCAACTTTCTTTTTTTAATTTTAACTTTTTATTTTTTGCAAGGCAATGGGGTTAAGTGGCTTGCCCAAGGCCACACAGCTAGGTAATTATTAAGTGCCTGAGGATAGATTTGAACTCAGGTCTTCCTGATTCCTGTGCCGGTGCTCTATCCACTCAGCCAACTAGCCACTCCCTCCCTTCAACTTTCTTGGCACACCAAATCTCAGATACCAACTTATATTTCTGATAGATGAGATTGCTTCTTATTGTAACCAGGCCAAATCTTCAAGTCATTTTTTTTAGATTTTTTTTCAAGGCAATGGGTTTAAGTGGCTTGCCCAAGGCCACACAGCTAGGTAATTATTAAGTGTCTGAGGTTGGATTTGAATTCAAGTCATTTTTTAAACTTTTTCTCATTATTCTCAAATTGACCTTTATCTATTTTATGTAGTCTCTTCTCTTATTAGAATATAAGCTCTCTGAGGGTGAGAACTGACTCAATATAGTACCTGCTTAGCACAAATTAAGTGCTTAATAAATTATCTCTCTCTCTCTCTCTCTCTGTCTCTCTCTCTGTCTCTCTCTCTAAGGTTTGCACAGTGCTTTCCTCACAAAAGGTAAGTAAAACAGTTTTGCCTATTATACAAAGGAATAAACTGTGGGTCAGAGATTAAGTACCTTGTCCCAGGGCAATACAGCTAATGAGATTCAGAAACAATTCAAATCCAGTTGTTTACAGATTCTAGATCTGTCAGGTCCTTTCATTATACTATACTGATGCATATTTACCACCCCATATGATGTAGTTTTAATTCATATTTAATAAGCTATTCATATTTTTAAAAAGGGGAAAAAACAACTGTTGGAAAGTGAGTTTTTCACTCAGGTGCATTAATGCACTGTTGGTGGACTTGTGAGTTGGTTCAGTCATTCTGGAAAGCAGTTTGGAACCATGACCAAAAAAATCACTAAACTATATATACCATTTGACTGAGCAATGTCACTATTAACTTTATACCCAAAGAGATCAAAGGAAGAGATAAAGAACCCAAATGTACAGAAATATTCATAGCAGCTCTTTTTGTGGTGGCAAGGAATTGGAAACTAAGGAGATGCTCATTTACCAGAGAATAGCTAAACAAACTAAGGAATAAGAATATAATGGAAGCTATCGTATGATAAATAGTCTGATTTTAGAGAAACTTGAAAGACTTGTATGAATTAATGAAGAGAGAAGGGAGCAGAACCAGAAGAGCAATTTATACAAAAACATCAACATTGGAAAGGAAAACAACTTTGAAAAATTTAAGAACTCTGATCAATGCTATAACCAACCAAAATCCCAGAATGCTGATGATGAGACATTATACCTTTCTCCTGATGGAAAGGGGTGCAGATTGACATATGTACTTTTGGACTAGAATTTATTTTGCTTGTCTGCAATGTGTTGTGATTTTATTTTATTTTATTTTTTTGCAATTAGCACCAGAGCTTAAAAAAACATGCTTTTTAATGGAAAAAATTAAATTAAATTATTTTTAAAAATAACCTATTCATATTATGATTTTTCTCTACAAGCACACATATATGCCCTATTTCCCATTGGGTCCTTATCTGAAGGTTTAGGACATAGCCTTGTGTCTCTGGAATAGTCTCACTTTGGAAATGGGACAGAGAAGTATGCTTTCAAAAAATACCCCCTTCATTAATATTTACTAGTAATTACTAGTAATTATAAGTATACAGTCTCATTACTTACTTAAACTTGTAGGAGTTCATACATATTCTAGGTCTTTAAAGTCTACTGATAGCCTACTTCCTAATTCACCTCCAGTTCCAGCAAGAGTTCTCCTTTCTAACTTTTCTGTGAAAGATGTTGAAGTGAAATTAAGACTGAATTTGAAGACTCCCTATTTGATAAAAACTGTTGGAAAAACTGGAAAGAAATCTGGCAGAAATTAGGCTTAAACCATCATCTCCTACTATATTTCACAATATATATACTACATTAAAATGTGACCTTAATCTAAAAGATCACACTATTTTTATTTTTTAGGGTTTTTTTGCAAGGCAAATTGGGTTAAGTGGCTTGCCCAAGGCCACACAACTAGGTAATTATTAACTGTCTGAGGCTGGATTTGAACTCAGGTACTCCTGACTCCAGGGTTGGTGCTCTATCCACTGCTCCACCTTATCTTCCCCTAAAAGACCACACTATTACAAAAAATTAGAAGAGAAATAGATCATGTGATTCTCACAATTATGGGTAAAGAGATGTATCCTTTTATTTTTCACTTTCAAATCTTTTTATTTATTTATTTATTTTTATTTTTGTATAAATGATTTTTTATACATTACTAAAATATTATTGTTTAGGGGTAAACATAAAATATAGACCCTCATGAGCAATAAAATAAAGGAAAGAGAAAAAATTAAAATTAAAAAAATAATAATAGGGTCAGCCAGGTGGCACAATGGACAGAGCACTGGCCTTGGAGCCAGGAGCACCCGAGCCCAAATCCGGCCCCACACACCCAACAATCACCCAGCTGTGTGACCCTGGGGAAGCCAACCCAACCCCATTGCCCTGCAAACCCCCCCCCAAAAAATAATAATAATGAAATGTGCTTCAGTCTGTGTTCTAACACCTCCAGCTCTGTCATGGGTGGATCACATTCTTTATGATAAGTCCATCACAAAAGCTATTTCCATATTTTTCCACCACTGCCATTGCTGATCACATCTCCCTCCATTCGTACTTCCCCAATACCATATACTATATTTTCTCTCCTTTCACTCTGTCCCTCTTCTTAAATGTACTGTAGGGTAGCTGAGTGGCACAGCAGACAGATCCCTGGCCCTGGGGCCAAGATGCCCGAGCCCCCATACCACCCCTTAGGTCCAGCAACCACCCAGCCCTGTGGTCCTGGACAGGCCATCCAATCCCAGCCCCTTGCAAGAAGTAAAAAAGAAAATGTGTTATATCTGACCACTCTCCCCCATGGTCCACCCTCTCCTCCATCACTCACATCCCCCCTTTCCCCCTGTCCCCCTTCTCTCCTTCTTACTCCAGATGTTTATACCCCATTGAGTATATATGCTATTTCCTCTCCTAGCCACCTCTGATGAGAGCTAAGTTTCCCTCATTCCCCCTTGCCTTCCCCTCTTCCATTTCATTGCAATAGCTCATTGTAATAAAAAATATCTTATTATATAAAATATCTTAGCCTATTGCATCTCTCCTTTCTCTTACTCCCATTACATTTCCCTTTTAGCCATTGACTCCATTTTTACAATATATTATATCTTCAAATTCAGCTCTCTCCTGTGCTTCATCTATAAAAGCTCTTTCTACCTGCTTTATTAAATGAGAAGTTTCCCATGAGTATTATCAGTATCATTTTTCTATGATGGAGTACATGTAGTTCATCATCATTAAGTCCCTCATATTTTCCCCTTCTCTTCCACTCTCTATGCTTCACCTGAGTCTTGTATTTGAACATCAAACCTTCTGTTCAGCTCTGGCCATTTCAATGGGAACATTTGAAATTCCCCTGGTTCATTGAAAGTCCATCTTTTTCTCCTAGAAGAAGCTGTTCAGTTTTGTTGGGTAGTTGATTTTTGGTTGCATTCTGAGCTCTTTTGCCTTCCAGAATATTATATTCCAAGCCCTATGAGCTTTTAATGTAATTGCTGCTAAGTTCTGTGTGATCCTGACTGCAGCTCCATGATATTTGAATTGTGTCCTTTTAGCTGCTTGTAATATTTTTTCTTTGATTTGGGAGTTCTGGAACTTGGCTATAATATTCCTGAGGGTTGGGGTTTTTTGGATCTCTTTCTGGAGGTGATTGCTGGATTCTCTCAATTTCTATTTTGCCCTTTGCTTCTAGGATAACTGGGCAATTTTTGAATTGTTTAAAAATGATGTCAAGGCTCTTTTCCTCATCATGACTTTCAGGTATCCCAATAATTTTTTAATTATCTTTCCTGAATCTGTTTTCCAGATCAGTTGTCTTTTCAATGAAATGTTTCACATTTTCTTTTACTTTTTCATTCTTTTGGTTTTGAAGTATTATGTCTTGATTTCTTGTAAAGTCAGCAGCTTCCCTCAGTTCCATTCTATATCTGAAGGATTTGTTTTCCTCAGAGAACTTTCTTATCTCTTTTTCCACCTGGCCAATTCTGCTTTTTAAAACATTCTTCTCCTCCATAACTTTTTGAACTGTTTTATCCATTTGACCTAAGCTTGTTTTTAACATGTTATTTTCTTCAGCATTTTTTTGGATCTTCCTGACTAAGCTGCTGACTTCTTCATGTTTTTCTTGCATCTCTCTCATTTCTTTTCCCAATTTTTCTTCTATCTCCCTCACTTGATTTTTAAAATCTTTTTTGTGCTCTCTCATAGCCTGAGCCCAATTTCTGCTTTTCTTGGAGTCTTTACATGCAGGAGCTTGTACTTCCTCATGTTCAGATTGAGTATTTTGATCTTTCTTGGGATCATTGACAATGTATTTCTCAATGGTATTCCTCTTTTTTCTCTGTTTACTCATTTACCCAGCCTGTGCCTGGTTTTGGGGTGCTTCCTGAACTTTTGAGTTTTATTAGGACACCCCGCCTCCACAAGGATCTCAGTGTGTAAGGCTCTGTCTTCCCTCCTGGTCTGTGAATGACCACAAGTGCACCCCTCTGCCACAGGGCTGAAGTGGGGGGGCCCTGCTGTTCTATGGGGGGCCTGGACTGTGATCAGGGTCTGAATGTGGTCAGAGCCCTAGAGTCCTGTTCTAGGTCTAGAGGACAGACCTCAGAAATCTCTCTCCACTCCCCTACCTTGCATCTGCTGAGCTCTCAAGGCTCAGTTCTCTGGAGGCTACTGCTTACCAGCTCTGCCTGCTTCAGGTTCCTGGATTTGGGCTGCTGTGGCCACACTGCTTGCTGAGTGCCCTGAGGGCTGGGTTTCAGGAGCTTGCTTTGGCAGATGTGTCCCCCACCCCATCTTCCAAGTTGTGCCAGGTGCTCCCTGGGGTATAGGTCAGGAAATTGCTCCTACTGCTGTGAGCCATAGCTCCTAGGTGCCCTGGGGCTGCCTCCAGGAGGCTGAAGTTCCTTCACTCTGGAGGGCTGCCCCTCTAACCCTGTAGAGCAGAACCTGTCCCCTATTTTCTACTATTTACCTTTGGCTGGAGAACTGCCTCATTGGATCCCTCTGTGGGTTCTGTCTCTTGAACATTTAGTTAGAGTCCTTATTCTATAAGTTTTAAGAGAGAGTACCTTAGAAAGGCTCTTCTCCTGTCTCCATCTTGGGTCCGCCCCCTGTGAAGAGATGTATTCTTAACCAAACAGGAAAGAGAGGAAATTAGAAAAAGCCAAAATAGATAACTTTGATTACTTGAAACTGAAAAGCCTCTGCACAGACAATATTAGTGGCTTTAGTATAAGAAGGGAAGTGATTGAATAGGGGAAAATATGAAGTTATCTGATAAATGGTTAGTATCTAAGAGATATAAGTAATTAATAAATATCTGCATATAAGATTAATAAGTATTCCCCATTAGAAAAATGGTCAAAGGACAAGAACAAACAGTTCTCAAAAGAATTGTAAAGTAGGTGATGGTTTGAGTTTGAGCGGGCTTGGTGCCACCAAGCTTCTTTAGACTTTTCCTGCCCTGGCCATGGCAGTATTTTGGGACATGGAGGAGGTGAGCCAGGGATTGCTCAGTCTACTCAACCCCAACTGGGCAGGGGCATGGGTGCAGCGGCTCCTGGGGCAGCAGGAGCGGATGCTCGAGAAGCTGCTGGACACCAAAAAGACCACCTATCAGCTCCTCTCAGAGATCCTTTCTGTGGAGGAAGATGTGGCCCAAAAACTTATTGATGAAGATGAAACAGCACAAAATGTTGAATCCGAGTTACAGAAAATTGAATCTGAGCTTCAGAAGGCCAGCAAGAAGGATGCCAATCTAAAGGCTGATCTACATCTTTTGACAAAAGAGCTGGAAGAACTGAAGGAAATGGAGCAAGACCTCACAAAAACAGAAGGAGCTTCAACTGCTGAGATCCCTCCAGCTATATACATACCTCAACTTTATCTTCCAGTCAGTAAAATAGAATGGGATTATGAATGTGAACCGACTATAATCAAAGGCATTCATCATGGTCCCAACATTGCCCAGCCTATCCATTTGGATAGCACCCAGCACTCTAAGAAGTTTATCAGTGACTATCTCTGGAGCTTGGTGGATACACAGTGGTGACCAATCCAGTGGTCTCACTGGTGTGTATATGGGGATGGGGAATATGAAAGTGGAGGGTAGGTAATTGTAGGGAAATTCATTTATGTGGGGGGTGGCTAGGTGGCTAGGTGGTGCAGTGGATAAGAGCACTGGCCCTGGAGTCAGGAATACCTGAGTTCAAATCCAGGTTCAGACACTTAATAATTACCTAGCTGTGTGGCCTTGGGCAAGCCACTTAACCCCATTGCCTTGGAAAAACCTAAAAAAAAATGCATTTATGTGGATACTATGCCATTTGGTGAGTATATATTTAATATTGATATTACTTTATTATCTATGTCACTTTCTAGCAAAATGCTTATCTCTTTTAATTAAATCTATTTTGCTTTTGCTTTGACTGAAAAAAAAAATGGCAAAGTATTCACAAACAAAATCTTTTTTTAAAACCTCAAAGGTCCATGAGGGAGATGGGATATTTTGTGGGATAAACACTGAGACCAGGTGGACTGTGAGACTGAAGAGAAGGGGGGGGGGGGGGGGACTTAGAATAAGCCTATAAAAAGAAATTAAAGAAAGGTAGAGAAAGACTTTAAAT
Organism: Macrotis lagotis; assembly: GCF_037893015.1. NCBI lineage: Eukaryota > Metazoa > Chordata > Mammalia > Peramelemorphia > Peramelidae > Macrotis > Macrotis lagotis. The sequence continues at coordinate 357,914,283 of NC_133658.1, read as the reverse complement.
GCCACAAAGAGGTATTTGTATTTGATACTAGAAGAAACAACTAGTCACTGGTGTTTACTGAATAAAGGAGTGACTGGTTTGATCTGTGTTTTGTTTTTTTTTTGCAAGGCAAATGGGGTTAAGTGGCTTGCCCAAGGCCACACAGCTAGGTAATTATTAAGTGTCTGAGACCGGATTTGAACCCAGGTACTCCTGACTCCAGGGCCAGTGCTCTTACTCATTGCGCCACCTAGCTGCCCTTGATCTGTGTTTTTTTTTAAATTCTTTTTATTGCAAATTCACCTATCATCTCAAGACACAAAGCAAAACATTAAAGACAAGCAAAATGATGCACTGTTAACTTCTACCACTTAAAGGAGTTTTTTTGCTTTTATTAAACATGTGTGTGTGTGTGTGTGTGTGTGTGTGTGTGTGTGTGTGTAAATGTGACCAGGAGAGCTAAAAAGGAGAACTCTCGTTGGCACTGGAGATGCAAGAATGAATGAATTAGAAAGTAGGTTATAAAAAAGACTTTAAAGATCTAGGATGTGCATGAACTCCTACAAATTTAAGTAAGTTATGAGACTGTGTACTTATAATAACTAGTCTATAAAATATTAATCAAGAGGGTACTTTTCAACAACATACTTCTCTGTCTCATTACCAAAGGCAGAAATTATACTGGAGACACAGAGTTATATCTCAAGCCCTTAGACAAGGATTCCATGAGGAAATAGGGTACATGTGTGTTTGTGGAGAAAAATCAAAATATGAAGAGGGTTTTTTATTTGATTTGATTTTTCAATTAAAAGCATTTTTTTCTCCCTATGGCTGTAATTGCAAAAAAGAATAAAATTATATCACAAATATGCATAGATACATGCATGTACGCATACATGAATTATGTGTACATGTGCATACAGTTATATATAGATTATGTTCACATAGTTGTGATGTACATGTGTGATTGTGTATTGACATATATGAATATGTGTCCATATATAGGTATGTATCTATGTGTTTGTAGATAGATATATATGTATATATTTATATATATATATATTGTGTATGTGTCTGTGTGTGCATGTATACTTAACTAAATAGTAAAATAACTAAATAGTTTACCCCCTTCTCTTAGGTAATTGTGTGGAAGAGTGGAGACATCTGAGGCAGGGGAAAAAATCAGAGGCCATAGAAATATTTTGATAATAGGACCTGAACCAGGCTGGTGACTTCAATTAGAATTGATCTAAATGTCAACTAGAGCTTATAGTGTGCCAGGCACTATATGATAAGGATGCTAAAACAAAGGATTTTTTAAAATAGTCTCTTCCTTCAAGGAGATTAGAATCTCTCTGGGAGATCATAAAATTATATAAGTAACATGAAATACATACAAAATAGACAGAAGATAAATTTTAGGGGAAGGCAGTAGCATAGGAGAAAGGTGGTCGGGAAAGGTTTCATGTAGAAGTGAATCTTGAGAGAAACTGGAATTCAAAGGAGAGAATAAATTCTAGGCTTGGAGGAAAAGCCTGTGAAAAGGCATGGAGATGGTAGATAAGAGTACTGGATATAAGGAACTATAAGAAAACCAGAATGCTCCCAGCAGTGTGAAGGGGAGTAATATGTAACAAGGCTGGAGAGTTAGGTTGGGAACAAATTGTAAAGAGTTTTAGGGGCTAAACAGGAGTTCATATTTGGTCTTAGAGGTAATAGGAGGCCACTGAATTTGAGTAAGGAATTTGGAATTTTTTAGGAAAATCACTAGGAGGTGGTAAGAGCCTGATCTAGTGTGGTTCCTGTGTGAGTAGAAGAAATAGGAGAGATGATAGATGTATTGTAGAGGAAGAAATAACACTATTTGGCTATTGATTTGATATGTGGGATAAGACAAAGGATGACACTAAGGATACAAAGCTGTCCAGCTGAAAGGACAGAAGTAGGGACATGGGTGAGAAAGAGATGGGAGGAATGTTCTGTTTTAGATACGTTGAGCTGAAGATAACTATGGGACATCTGATTTGTTTTTCTTTAATTTATGTATGCTTTATTTTGTTTTGTCTTAATAGTATTTTATTTTTCCCCAATTACATGTAAAGATGCTTTTAAACATTCATTTTTATAAGATTTTAAGTTCCAAATTGTTCTCCCTCCCTCCCTTCCTTCCCTCTTCCTCAAAAATAGCAAGCAATCTGAGATAGATTACACATAAACAAATATAGCAAACTTATCTCCATATTAATTTTGTTGTGAAAGAAGAATCAGAACAAAAGGAGAAAATCACATGAAAAAAATTTTAAGTGAAAATAGTCAACTTTGATCTGCAATCAGATTCCATAGTTTGTTTGTTTGTTTATTTTTTAATGTGGGTGGCATGTTCTATCAAGAGTCTTTTAGAACTGAGAAATCCAATTTAAAATATGCACTGGGCATTTGGAGATGTGGGTTTAGAGCTTGGGAAGTGCCCAGTTCATTTACTGAGATATGATCATCAAACCCATGTCAGCTGAGGAATTCAACAAGAGAAGATAAAGAGAGAGAGAAAGAGGGTCCTTGGGGAACAATCATATTTATGGGACATGATATAAATGATGAGTCACCAAAGGAGATTGAAAAGGAATAGTCAGACAGGAATCAGCTGTCTCCAAGGCTGAAGAGAGGTCAAAAAAGAATATGGACAGAGAAAAGTGAATTCTGATTAACTTTGGAGAAAGGAGTTTCAATTGAGGGAGGAACCTGGAAACCAATGAAAGACTGAGAAAGGAGTTAGTAGAGTAAAAGTGTGGTCATTTAGCGTTGATGACTTTTTCTTGGACTGCTAAGAAAGAGAAGGGAGATATAGGAGGAGAATTTGAAAGAATGGGAAGGTCTAGCAAGAATTTTTTCCCCCCAAAGATGGGAGAGATCTGGATATGTCTGAGGATGGTAGGAAAGAAGCCAGTCAATAAGGAGAGATTTATTTTACAGAAGAAGGTGGAATATTGCTGAGTGTAGGAATCTGATAAAGATGGGAAGAGATAGGAATAATAGTGAAAGTAGTAGCTAACATTTATTTATTTATTTGTTTGTTTGCACAGCAATGGGATTAAGTGAATTACCCAATATCACACAGAGGTTGGATTTGAACTCAGGTCCTCTTGACTCCAGGGCCAATGCTCCATCCTCTGTACTACCTAGCTGCCCCAGCAGCTAATATGTATATAGTACCTACCTTGCATCAGACAATGGGTAAGTACTTTACAATCTATGCCTCATTAGAGCCTCAAAATAACCCTGGGAAATAGGGGCTATTATTATTATCCCCATTTTATAAATGAGTAAACTGAGGTAAACAAAGGTTAAATGACTTGTCCAAAGTCACACAACTTTTAAATGTCTGAGGGCAACTTTGAACTTGATTTTCCCTGACTCCAGACCTGAGAGGTAGACCTTGGGGAAAAAATGGACTACCTCTTTATCTGATAGAGGAGTAAAGGAGGAAGAAATGGAGAATAATGTCAAAGGGTCATGAAATATAGAGAAGAGAGAAGGGGTAATTCCCAGTAAATGATCTCTATTTTCTCAAAGAATGAATCGAGCTCTTCAGCTTGTGGGAGGTTTGAGGAAAGAGAAGGTTTGGAAGAGCCTCTGACATGTATAAGATAGAGAAGCAATTAGGAAAAAGCAGAAGATTTGGTTTGCTGCAGTGAGGGCTCAATTGAGATGAGGTAACATAAATTAGCAATAGACATAGGCAGCACAGTTTGAAATTTTCCATATAACATTAGTTACATTCAAAATCATATGAGTAAAGTTCTTAAAGCTTCATGAAAGCTGATCTGATGTCAGTTTTATTCTGGAAATCATTTACAAGGTATGTCAAAACCAAGATTCAGCCTCAATTCTTAATACCTCTTGGTAGAACTTGAAAATAAATGTCAATGATAACGACCAAGGCACTGTAAGATCATACAATTTGTTTAAAATATTAAATTTTATTCAGCATAAAAAAAGCATATGAGTAGTAGTGGGTGGGCTTCCACCTTGTGAAGAGAACATGGGAACAGCCAATGTGGAGAAAGTGATGAGTCCTGATGAATCCCACCTAACATAATCCACCTATCTGGGAAGTACAGATTTTATAAAATGATTGAATGCCTGAACTAAAAGGGACCTTAAGACCATCTAATCCAGGGATTCTTAACTTAGAGTCTATAAACTTTTAAAAATTGTTTTATTAGCTATTTCAATATCTTTTTATAATCCTCTTTATATTTATATATAGGAGTTTAAAACTTATTTAAAATATTTTATAAGTAGCATATATCAATACATATTTAGAGAAAAAGAGAGAGAGCATTTAAAATTTTTAAATTGTATATATAGCTTTTAAAAATCTTATTCTGGCCATTCCCTAATTGACAAATGGTCAAAGGATATATATAAAGGCAATTTACAGATGAGGAGATCAAAGCAATCCATAGTCATGTGAAAAAATGCTCTAAATCATTACTTATTAGAGAAATGCAAATTAAAGCATCTTTGAGGTACCACCTCACACCTCTTAGACTGACCAATATGACCAGAAAGGACAATGATTAATGCTGGAAAGGATGTGGGAAATCTGGGACACTAATACCTTGTTGGTGGAGCTGTGAATTCATCCAACCTTTCTGGAGAGCAATTTGGAATTATACCCAAAGAACAACAAAAATGTGCATACCCTTTGATCCAGCAATACCACTACCAGGTCTAAACCCTGAAGAGATTATGAAGAAGTGAAAAAACATCACTTGTACAAAAATTCATAGCAGCTCTGTTTGCGATGGCAAAGAATTGGAAATTAAGTAAATATCCTTCAATTGGGGAATGGCTTAACAAATTGTGGTATATGTATGTGATGGAACACTATTGTTCTATTAGAAACCAGGAGGGATGGGAATTTAGGGAAGCCTGGAGGGATTTGCATGAACTGATGCTGAGAGAGATGAGCAAAACCAGAAAAACATTGTATACCCTAACAGTAACATGGGGGCGATGATCAACCTTGATAGACTTGCTCATTCCATCAGTGCAACAACCAGGGACAATTTTGGACTATCTGCAATGGAGAATACCATCTGTATCCAGAGAAAGAATTGTGGAGTTTGAAGATGATAGTCTTATCTTCTTTAACTTAGAAAAAAAATCATTATCTTATGTAATTTTGCTATCTCATACTTTATTTTTCTTCCTTAAGGATATGATTTTGGGATGACTAGGTAGTGCAGTGGATAGAGCACTGGCCCTGGAGTCAGGAGTACCTGAGTTCAAATCCGGCCTCAGACACTTAATAATCACCTAGCTGTGTGGCCTTGGGCAAGCCACTTAACCCCATTGCCTTGCAAAAACCTTCAAAAAAAAAGGATATGATTTCTCTCATCACATTCAACTTAGATCAATGTATACCATGGAAACAATGTAAAGGCTAACAGATTGCCTTCTTTGGGGGGTGGGGGAAGGGAAACAAGATTAGGGGGAAAATTGTAAAATTCAAAATAAATAAAATCTTTCTAAAAAAAATTCTTATGGGGCGGCTAGGTGGCGTAGTGGATAAAGCACCAGCCCTGGAGTCAGGAGTACCTGGGTTCAAATCTGATCTCAGACACTTAATAATTACCTAGCTGTGTGGCCTTGGGCAAGCCACTTAACTCCATTTGCCTTGCAAAAAACCTAAAAAAAAAACAAAAAAAAATCAAAAAATCTTATTCTGAGAAGGGGTCCTTAGTTTCACTAGATGTCAAAACATGCAAGAACCCCCAATCTAGCCTAACTTCTCCTTTTTATGTAAAGGAGGTCCTGGTCTGATGCACTGAATCATTCGGAGCCTGAGGGTTCAGATAAATATTTCATTAAATATAAATATATCCAGGTAAAGCAGGTCAAGAAGTGATTTTTTAAAATGGTAAGGGAAGTAAAAGCAAGTAAAACTTTCCAGAGCTACTTGCTAAAGTCCTAAAACCAAAGATCTCAAAGTTGGGTCCCTAATATGTTCACATGGGGTTCAAATTTAACTTTGCCTCAGGTCTGCTCTGCAATGTCTTGACTCACAAGGGCCTTAGGTGGTGTTGTGAGAGTATGGGTGGGGTTACCTCCCCAATAAAATTATAATCCTATTATGAACTCATATGAAATATAATAGCAAGGGAAACCAAAGGTGATGTTTATAAGTTCAGTCACATGTTTATAAGCCATACCCTTGCTCAACTGCATCGCTCTCTCCACTTTCCCTTTCTTCACTATCTAAATCATCTTGCCTTTTAAGAAGATAAGGGGCCACTAGGTGGTGCAGTGGATAGAGCAGTGGTCCTGGAGTCAGGTGGACTGAGTTCAAATGTGACCTCAGACACTTAATAATGACCTAGTTGTATGACCTTGGGCAAGTCACTTAACCCCAATGCCTTGCAAAATCAAAACAAAAAGAATCGCCTGGAATTTTAACCCTTCACATGTAAAAGCAGTAATGGCCCATGAATTAGGAGATCTGGATTCTGATTTTTGTCATTTAATTTCCCTCTCTGGCCCTCAATAAAATGAGATCACTTCTATGACTGTATTGATAATTTTTTTTTCTTTATGTCTTTTGGATTTGTGCAGCTAATCTGAAGACTTTCCCTAAGAATGGGTGGATGAAAATATTATGTTCCAATGACCACAAAGGTGACTGAAGCAGCCTATGAAGTACCCAGAGGTTGGTTAGACATCCATTGCATCTCAAGCCATCATCAGTTGTCTTGACTTTTGCTCTACCACTAGATTTCAATGACTCTGGAAGAGATAGTGTGGCTTGATGATTTTGTGCAACTCTAACTCACTTAAATCCAGTTCAATGTGTAAGTCAAGACATCACCTGAGATGTCATTAATCATCTTTGAAAACAAAGGACCAAAAACAATATGTTTGTATAGCTAATGCCCAATACTCTGGGCTCACTCTCCCAGAGCCAAGCCAGAAACATCTCCTCCTCAGGGCTCTTGTATTCCCTGAGGAGTTTGGGATGTTTCTTCTCTAATCCCATCAGTTTCAGGTCCAACTGGTTTGATTCTCCCAACTGTGACTACCCCAGTTCCATTTAACTACTTTACACAATATTTACTTCAAGGACAAATGTACAAACATTTGTCTTCAACACTTTGGAGGCATATTTTCTTACTTGTTTCTCCTTCTTGGTCTCTAGAGAGAATGGGCTCAATTTTATCTTAGTTCTTACATAGCATTGGTCCTATCAAGTTGACATACATATAAACCTGAGTACAGATAACTTCTTATCTTACCTACTAGTGGACTGGGTCCCAGAGGTCACTTCTAAGGCATCTATGCTGTGCTGGCTGCAAAACCAAGAGACTTTGGTATAGGGGACACCAAAAGACCCTCTATATATGCTCTATATATGCTGACCTTACAACAATCATAAGGTTACTGTCTCTAATCTCTCTGTAAAGCAAGAGGATAGCTAGGCACAGTGGATAGAATTTGGGCCTGGAGTCAGGTAGACCTCAGTTCAAATCCAACCTCAGATACTTACTAGCTGTGTGATCCTGGGCAAGTCACTTTACCCTGTTTGCCTCAGATCTTCATGTACAAAAATGTAGGAGGGGATGGCAAACCACTCTGGTACTTCTGTGCCAAGAAATCCCCAAATGGTGTCACAGAGAGTTGGACTAGACTGAAATGACACAACAACACCAAAAGTAGAAAAATAAACATGAGAGAGACAAATAACCCAGGTCTGTATTCACAGGTCACCTGTTGGTATCAGTTAGGAGAGAATCTCCCCTTCCAATATTGTCTCTCTTTTTTAAAATATATATATGTGAGAGGCAAAAATGCTGACTTTTCAGAAAGATAGTGCTAAATTAGTCTAAGCCATAGGCCTCAGTTTCTATTTCTCAAGAATCAGGTAAGCATGAGAACCAGGATCTTTTTGTCACCCTAACCATATAAGGTGTAAACAAAGACAGGCAACCCCCCCCCTTTTCTTCAGACCATCAAGTTTGACCAATTGTTGTAAGGGTCAGCAGAAGAGAGGAGGGGAAGGGGTTTGTGGTTTTTGTGGGTTTTTTAACCCTGCTTCAGCTTCTGTAATTCGTTTTTTCCTGCTCTCTCTTTCATAGAGAGTTAGGAACTGCCCCACTTCTTGCAAGAACCGAATTAAATTTTAACTCTTTGCTGCCACTTTGAGAGGACTCTGAGTAGTCATTTTGGGTTAGGATTTCAATACCCCACACAGTTTTGGGGGGCTCATTCAGGATAGTGGTCTTAGGGAGAGATGACCCCTGACTCAGCTCAAGGGCAGGCGCCTGTTGAGAGTTTTACTCCAACAGTCCTTGATGCTGGTCATGGAGTCTCCCTATCCCTGAGACAAACGACCCGAAGCTGAGTAACTCAGTGGAAGAAAAGACCAGGAACGGATCCGAGAAATTTCTCCTAAGGAAACCCGGTCGGTGGAGCTTCAGTCAGGCAATTTCTACGTATAACCCAGAGATACGCAATCTGGTGAGTCAAAAGGGTAGTTGGCTCATCGGAACACCAAGCGCTCTAGGATGACTGCTGGTAGGCAGGCCAACCCCACTGTGAGCCTAGTAGAGACTAGGATGATTCGTTGAGTCACAGACTCGGAGGTGCGGGTGCCGGACCTCATGCTAAATTATGGGGAAAAAGAACAATCTGAAGTTAAAGCTGCAGCAGATCAGGAAATACCAAAGGACAGTCCATTAGGCAGCCAGTTGCAAAACTGGGACCAATCACCAAAATATCAAAGTAAGGATAAGAGAAAAGCTAATTAAATATTGTTGTTTTATATGGGTTGATAAAATTTGGATGATGGAGTAATTTGGCCCAAATATGGCCCCGCTGAAGATTGGGTATGTCAAAGGTTGAATTTATTTGTAAATGACAGGGATCCCCAGAGCCCAGAAAGAGCTATATGCAACTATCTGGCTCCGGGACACCTAGCTATTCATAAGTAAAACACAGGAGGAGAAAAAGGAGGAAAGAGAGGTCCCACCTCACACATGGGATCCCCTCCTTGCTCTCACTCTACTCTGTGCGTCTTTACCATCAGGCGCAGCTTTAGCTGGAACACCAATCCCACCCCCACCCCCCGAAGTGAGCAGTAAATGATTTGGGGTAGAAGGGATTAGAGTGTCCCGGAAGAAGTTGCAATTTACTGAAAAGGAGGTAGAATATTTAGGTAGATCCCTCCTGGGTTGAAGGGATGTACACGCGCGCGCGCGCGCACACACACACACACACACACACACACACACACACACACACACACAAAAATTATCTATATTCCCAAGCCCAAGAATAAGCAGACTTGGAGGAAATTTCTAGGATTGATAGGGCATTGCAAGAGTTGGAACAACTCCTATGCAAAGGCACTGCATGAATATCTATTAGAGGAAAGACCAAAATAGGATATTATGGGATTCAAAAGGTGAAGAGAGTTTTATGCAAATAAAGAATTATTTTGGTTTCTGCCTGGTACTGTTGTTGCCTCCCCAGACAAGCTGTTCTACCTATTTAGAAGAAGGGGTGGCCTTAGGGGTACTAGCATAAATAAGAGAGGGCAGCCACACCCAGGGGTCTTTTATAGAAATTAGGTTTTATTGTGAGTGTACCACATCAGATGAGGACAACTTTGAGCCAAAAAGCCGGCAGGTGGTTAATGGACTTTCACATATTAAAATATGAAATGATTCTCTTAGAAAGGGATGATTTGATACCAACTCAGCATCATAATCAGAGTCCAGCCGAGTTTCCGTCTGTTTCCCCTGAGGATTCTCAGCAATTAGAACACAGTTGTTTGGAAGTTGTGAATTTTCATACTAAAGTGAGAGAAGACTTATAGGAATCACCCATTCCAGGTGGGGAAGATTGGTTTGTAGATGGATCCTCGAGGGTGGTGGAAGGAAAAAGGATGAATGGATATGCTATAATAGATGGGAATAAAAATACAGACCTTCCAAAAGGATGGTCTGCTCAGACTTGTGAACTGTATGCACTGAACTAGGCATTAAAAGGATTGGAAAACAAAGGAGGGACTATCTATACTGATTCCAAATATGCTTGGGGAGTGGTATTTGGGAAAATATGGGAGGAGAGAGGAATGATAAATAGTAAAGGGAAAGATTTGGTCCATGATGCCCTAATAAGAGGAGTTTTAAATAATTTGCTGAAACCCCCCTGTTATTGCAATAGTACATGTCAAAGGACATCAATCAGGGAACTCATTTGAAGCTAGAGGTAATTGCCTTGCCGATGAGACGACTCCAGCAGCTGGGGAAGAAAAGCTTGGAGGACCAAAAGGTATGTTATTACTAATATCAAAGATCCCTTCATACATCTCTCCACCATCCTTTACTGATAAGAAAAAGCAGAAAATGTTGGACCTGGGGGCTAAGGAGTCCTATAAGGAGTGTTGGCATTTGCCTGAAGGACGGGAATGCCGGACAAAGCAAGTATGAGGCAAGTCTTGCAGACTTTACATCAAGGCAGTCATTGGGGCGTTCAGAATCTGTATGTTGTGGTTTTAGACAAGAATGTATCTCCTAGGGGTGGCTAGGTGGCGCAGTGAATAGAGCACTGGCCTTGGAGTCAGGATTACCTGGGTTCAAATCCAACCTCAGACACTTAATAATTACCTAGCCGTGTGGCCTTGGGCAAGCCACTTAGCCCACTGCCTTGAAAAAAAAAATCTAAAAAAAAAAAAAGAATGTGTCTCCTGGCCTCCATACAATAGCCAGGCAATTGGTAGATGGGTGTCTCATTTGTCAAAGGACAAATAGGGCTGCCCAGAGCCAAACACTGGCAGGGGGATGGCCTCTGGGAATTCGACCCTTTCAGAGCATAAAATACTTACCGGTCATAGTAGACCATTTGACCTCCTGAGTAGAGGCCTTCCCTCTTTCAAGGGCAACTGCCCCCATGGTCAGCAAAATTTTGCTAGAACAAGTAATTCCTCAGTATGGTATGGTGGACAGGATTGATTCAGATCAAGGGACACCCTTTACCTCCAAGGTTCTCCAGTCCCTGGCTCAAGCCTTGGAAATATTTCCTGGGAACTACATACTCTGGCATCTGCCCTCCTCTGGCAAGGTGGAAAGAATGAATTAGGAAATTAAGAGACAGTTAACAAAGTTGTCTCTTGAGACACAATTACCTTGGACCAAATGCCTGCCCCTTGCATTGTTAAGGATCAGGACAAAGCCTAGACAGGACATCAGGTTATCTCCTTATGAGATGTTGTATGGCCATCCATTTCTTAGACCAATTGAACAATGGGATCCTAGTTTAGATAATAACTATAAGTTTGTCAGGGAATATATAAAGGTACTGGCCCAACATTTGGAAGACATTCAACAAAAAGGACTTATTGCACAGACTCCTCCTTTAGGGTTTGCAGTCCACAAATTTGAAGCAGACGACTGGGTGTGGATCCGGACGTGGAAGGAGGAGAAGTTGACTCCGAATTGGGAAGGACTGTTTCAGGTTCTCCTGACCTCAGACGCTGCCATGCGGACCCAGGAGCAAGGTTGGACCCACCATACCAGAGTAAAAAGATTTGTGAATCCACCAAAAGAATTGACTGTGGACTCTGAACCCACAAATGAATTGAAACTGCATTTTAAGCGAGTATAGGACAAATGGACTCTCCAACACCTCTCCCGGGAGGTGGAGGATTCCTGGTATTCTCCCCTTTGTTATAATTTTGTTATCACTTCTTTGCTTCCTAGCTGGTATAATTGTATATAACTTAAGGGATTTCCACGTGGGACCCATTCTTGGGTGCAATTACAGTGTCACTCCCTGGGGTTGGCCCCCTTTGCTTTCTAGGCTCTGGTCAAGACTACAATCCTGCAGAAATGTGCCTTAGATATCATGTTCTGAGAGTGTCCCTCTTAAATTTGAGCCTATTGTTATATCAGGCCTCAGTTTTAGACACCTTCTTTGAAGAGGAAAACACTTTTCAGAACTTAATTCAAACCATTGCTAATATATTTTTTTTTTTTTGCAAGGCAAGCGGGGTTAAAGTGGCTTGCCCAAGGACCGATGCTTTATTTACTACGCCACCTAGCTGCCCTAATATTTTCAATGTAACTTACTGTTGGATTTGTGGGGGGCCTCAAGGATTGAACACGTGGCCATGGGTGCCGATTCCACTTGAACCTGTTTGGTTATTGAGTAAAAAGTCCTTAGTACATAGTGGAATTGGATTTTGGAATGAGAAGGAAGCCATGACAAGGAGATATTGCCTTAACCAAACTGGGAAGGGATTTGACTTAGGACAAAATAGTTGCAGGTGGACTTTCTCTGCTAAGGTTGACAATATACAATCAGTGCCAGATTGCAGTAGGTACCAGGCCCTTGGGATAGGACCCATGTACAGTGTAATGATGGCACCTAGGTTAGATGTCATACTGGCAAAATGGATGAGAATCATTGCCAATATATACTCAGTGGAGTGGGAAGATGTAAAGGTGACCTATCCATAGCAGAATATAAAAAGTATAATCAGCACAATGGTCCCCTGATTACTCAGCTCCAAAGCTGGAGATGGGTAAATGGCAGTGGATAGGAAGGGTTCTTTGTTAACTTGGAGTGCCCGAAATAGAGGTGGAGAACCTTGCATTGAGAGTACATTGTAGCTGAGAAGAAGGGCCACAATTGTGGAAATGCCAGTACAAAAATGATAGGCAGATGAGGTGTGATGGAGGCCCTCTAGGGGATCAGGATACACAGTATTACCTTGTAAAAGAATATAATCAACCAGCATTTTCCAGAAAAAGAATTAGACTCTAAAAGGGCATTATTGGGTATGTGGGCAAACAGTCTATGCACACCTCCCACTAAATTGGATAGGGATATGCTATACAGGATTAATTAGACCTAAGTTATTTTTCCTCCCAGATCAAATAAGAAGTTCTTTAGGTGTTCAATTAGATGATGACATAGGAAACCAGAAACGATAACTGGAGATACTAATGGTTGGGGGAATGCCTGGCCCCCACAAAGGATAATTAAAGGAGTGTGGCCCTACTACATGGGCACAAGATGGGAGTTGGGGGTACAGGACACTAATTTATATGTTAAATAGAATCATTAAACTTCAGGCTGTAGTGGAAATTATAACTAATCAAATGGCAAAGGCACTGGACTTATTGGCAGATGAGATCACCCAAACTAGGGAAGCTGTACTACAACACAGATTAGTGTTAGCTTATCTGTTGTCTGAGGAAGGGGGTGTTTGTGGAAAATTGAATTTGTCCACTTGTTGTATGAAAATTGATGACAATGGAAAACTGGTGAAGGAGATCACCACAAATATTAGAAAAATAGCCCATGTCCCTGTCCAGACTTGGAACTCTACCTTTAACACTTCATGGTGGGCTTGGTTCGGAGTGAGCTGGTGGCATCAATTAGTATAGTATGGATTTCTAGTATTAGGAGTCTTGATAATCCTCCCTGTCTGTATACCATGTATGATACGGTTGGGTACTAGTAGAGTTTATAAAATCCTCCCTCAAATTCTTTTGGCTGAAGACCAAGCCCGAATGCTGATGTTAAGGAGAGAAGGTTGGACTCCTGTGAGCCGAGGTAGTGGAGATGAAGAAATTGAACAGCATTGTGAGGAGTTATTGCAAAACTTCAATCAGAACAGGGGATAGAATGGGTGAAAAGTCAGCAGAGAATAAAATAAAGAAGAGGAGGGATTGTGAGGGGCAAAAATGCTGACTTTTCAGAAATAGTGCTAAATTAGTCTAAGCCATAGGCCTCAGTTTCTATTTCTCAAGAATCAGGTAAGTGTGAGAACCCAGATCTCTGACTAGAAAAATTATGTCACCCTAACCATATAAGGTGTAAACAAAGTCAGGCAAGCCTCCCCTTCTCTTTGGACCATCAAATTTGACCAATTGTTATAAAGGTCAGCAGAAAAAAAGGAAAAGGGGGTTGTGGTTTTTGTGGGTTTTTAACCCTGCTTCAGCTTCTGTAATTCAGCTTTTCCTGCTCTCTCTGTCATAGAGAGTTAGGAACTGCCCCACTTCTTGCAAGAACCGAATTAAATTTTAACTCTTTGCTGCCACTTTGAGAGGACTCTGAGTAGTCATTTTGTGTTAGGATTTCAATACCCTGTGCATATATGTATGTATGTTTTTCAATTATATACAATAGTAGTTTTTACCTATCATTTTTGTAATGTTTTGAATTTTATAATTTTTTCCCCATAGAAGGCAGTCTGATAATCTTTACTTTATTTTCATGCTATAAATTGATCTAAATTGAATGTGTTGAGAGAAAAATCATATCCTTGAAGAAAAAATAAAATAATAGAGATAGAAAAATTGTGTAGCACATAATACAACTTTTTTTAAAAAAAATCGAAGGTCTTTGGTCTTTGTTTAAACTTGCAGTTCTTTCTCTGGATACAGATGGCATTCTCCATTGCAGATACCCTAAAATTGTCCCTGACAATTGCACTGATGGAATGAGTAAGTCCATTAAAGTTGATCATTGCCCCCATATTGTTGTTAGGGTATATAATGTTCTTCTGGTTCTGCTAATCTCTCTCAGCATCAGTTCATGCAAGTATTTCCAGGCTGCTCTGAAATCCCATCCCTCCTGGTTTCTAATAGAACAATAGCATTCCATAACATACATATCTAAAATTTGTTCAGCGATTCCCCAATTGATGGACACCCACTCGATTTCCAATTCCTTGCTAACACAAACAGAGCTGCTATGAATATTGTTGTGTACAAGTGATGCTTTTACCCTTTTTCATAATCTCTTCAGAGTATAAACCCAGTAGTGGTATTGCTGGATCAAAGGGTATGCACATTTTTATTGCCCTTTGGGTGTAATTCCAAACTGCTCTCCAGAAAGGTTGGATGAGTTCACAGCTCCACCAACAATGTATTAGTGTCCCAGATTTCCCATTTCCCTTCCAACACTGATCATTGCTCTTTCTAGTCATATTGGCCAATCTGAGAGGTGTGTGATGGTACCTCAGAGATGTTTTAATTTGCATTTCTCTAATCAGTAATGATTTAGAGCAGTTTTTCATATGACCATAGATAGCTTTGATTTCCACATCTATAATTGCCTTTGCATATCCTTTGACCACTTGTCAATTGGGGAATGGCTTGGTTTTTTTTTTTTTATAAATTTGACTCAGTTCTCTATATATTTTAGAAATGAGTCCTTTGTCAGAAATACTAGTTGTAAAAATTGTTTCCCAATTTACTACATTTCTTTTGATCTTGGTTACAGTGGTTTTGTTTGCCAACATTGTCTCTTACCACACATTGACAGCAAAGGAGACAAACAAAGAGTGTTTGCCAAACAGCAAAGAGTCTGAGGTTCTCATTGTTATTGTCTTTTGAAGACAATTTCTATTGCTAGTTACAGTCTAGACATGTGGTTAGAAGACTGGAACCAGTTATATATATAATCATCGATTCATGTTTAAATCTCTCTAACTCACTTTTATTGTACATCATCAGAACTCTCACAAAAGTAAATCCCACAGACTCTTCCACATGGGGTGAGACCCACATCAAAGGTGGTCTGCACATGTGACAGACCCTGATTATACTCATCATTGGCCTATAGGCCCAGACATAAAAAGAACTGTGAAGAAGAAAAAGTTTCTCTGACCTGTGAAACCAGAGCTGTAACTAGGGAAGGATGACAGGGATTTCATTCTAGTGAAATGAAATTTAGAGGAACATTTAAAAAAAAATCTGAGTTTAGCTACTAGGTAGCAGGAACAATTAGTTAAATTAGATATTAAGGAAATAACCAATGATATGAATTGCTGCAAGTCATACTTATTGATTGCAGAGACATTTTAAACCAAGGCTTATTATATGTCAGCAGAGACCTAGAATTCTTAATTAACTCCGAATAATGGACAGAGATTTCCTAAAGTTTACAGAGTTTCTAATTATGTTAGAGAGAAGAAAAAAATATATAATTTAGAAAGAGAAATTATAATAGCCAAAAAAGAAAGAAAAAGAAAAGTTTTTAAAAATCAAATATATTTGTAAGATTTACATTTCTAAGAGACATTGGTAGAGCAGATAAATGGGGGAAAGTTTCATAGTTTCTCAGATAAAAGTTTCATATCTCAAATATATAAAAAACTTTGTCAAATCTATAAGAATACAAGTCATTCTCCAATTGATAAATGGCCAAAGTACATGAACAGGCATTTTTCCAATGAAGAAATCAAAACAATTTATAGCCATATGAAAAAAAGTTCCAAATCATTGATCAGAGAAATGCAAATTAAACAACCTTGAGATATTTAACACCAGATTGGCTAAAATGATTGAACTGAAAAGCAACATTGCAAGGAATATGTTAACATTGTGACATTAATTCACTATTGGTGGAACTTGAACTGATTCACCAATTTTTGGATAGCAATCTAGAATTATGCCCCAAAAGTTATTAAACTGCCTATATCCTTTGACTCAGTAATACCACTACTAGGTCTTTTTCTTAAGAGTATTAGGGGGAAAAGGAATTTTCAAAGCATTTTATAGCAACTCTCTTTGTGGTGGCAAAGAACTGGAAATTGTGGAAATACCTGTCAATTGGGGAATGGTTGAACAAGTTGTGGTATATGATTGTGCTGGAATATTACTATGCTATAAGAAATGATGAGCTCAATGATCTTAGAAAAACATGGATAGACTCATGAAGAGTGAAATGACCATAACCAAGAGAACACTGAGTATAGTAACAGCAATATTATTTTAAGAATAACTTTGGGCAATCTCATTTTGACTATTATAAATACCCAAAGTAACAACAAAGGGCACATGAAGGAAGATGCTATCTGTATCCAAAGAAAATTGATAAGTAGATGTATAGAATGATTTTACATATATATTATATACACATATATATATATATATGTCTAAAGGAGGGAAGGAAGAAAAAAAAAGAAATTTGCATGCTGACTTTATTATATACTTAAAAGAAATAGTTACACATAATAGATTTGCAATTTCATTTGAAATCACCTTTTTATTATACTATTTTATATGCCAGCTCAAAGGCACACTGGATAGAATACTAGGTTGCCTCAGTTTCTTCAACTGTAAAATGAGGATAATAAGAGTGCCTCCCCCAGGTTTGTCCTGAGAGTCAAATAATATAATATTTACAAAGTTCTTAGTACAGTATCCTTGATTAAAAAAATAATTGTGTATTCTCTTTTCCCTTCCTGGCTTTAAACCTAGCAATCTATTCATCATACCAGCTGCCAAAATGGATTCAGTTCCTCTTCTTTTCTCTATACTCTCTCCTTTGATGATCTCATCCATTCTTCCAGTTCCATTTATTATCTCTATGCTTGTGCCTCTCTTTTATTTATCTCTATACTGTGTTACAGATCTATATCTCAAATTTAATGTGTCAAAAACTGAACTCAACTTCCCCTTTATTTTTAAATTTCCTATTTGTGTCCATCATTCTCCCAAACATCCAGAATATCTTTGCTTCTTCCTTCTTCTTGGGCATCTTCCACATCCAACTATCCTATTAATTCTAACTTCACAATATCTCTTGCAGCTATCTCGTTCTCTCCACTCCTACCACTTCCATAGATCAGGAAATTGTCACCTCTCTAACTGGTGCTGCTCAGGTTGTGTCTGACTTTTTTGTGTCCCCATATGGAGTTTTCTTAGTAAAGATACTAGAGTGGTTTTTCATTTTCTTCTCCTGCTCATTTTACACATGAGAAAACTGAAGCAAAGAATGTTAAGTGACTTGCCTGGAGTCTCACAACTAGGAGATTTCTGAGGCCAGATTTTAACTCAGGTCCTCCTGATTCCAGGTCCAGTACTCTATCCTCTATGCCTCTCTCACCTAGGCAACTAAATTTCTCCCTGGCTTACCTAACTCCATTCTCTAGCTTTACCAATTCATCTTTCACATAGGTAACAAAAATCTTTCTTAGGCACATGTCTAATCATATATTTCACACTTCTGCTAAGGAAAAAAAATCTTTAGTAACTGCCTACCGCATGTACATTAAAAAATGAATTTCTTGGTTTGACATTTGAAACCTTTCATATTCTGGGTGTGACTCATCTTTCTAACCTTTTATCACATTATTTCCCAGACCTATCATGTGTGCCATCAAATGTGCTCTTTCTCTCTCCCTTCTTTCTCTTAAAATCCCTGATTTCTTTCAAGATTTACCTCAAGAATTATCTTCTATGGCTGAACAAGTTGTGGTATATGAATGTTAGGGAGTACTATTGCTTGGTAAGAAGTCATGAATGAAGGTGGTGTAGTGGATTGAGCACAGGCCTTGAAGTCAGGAGTACCTGAGTTCAAATCTGGCTTCAGACACTTAATAATTACCTAGCTGTGTGGCCTTGGGCAAGCCACTTAACCCCATTGCCTTGCAAAAACCTAAAAAAAAGTATCCTAAAGAAATCATGAATGGGGGCAGCTAGGTGGTGCAGTAGATAGAGCACTGGCCCTGGAGTCAGGAGGACCTGAGTTCAAATTAGGTCTCAAATACTTAATAATTACCTAACTGTGTGACTTTGGGCAAGTCACTTAACCCCACTGCCTTGCAAAAACTTAAAAAAAAGAAATCATGAATGGTTGGACTTTAGAGAAGCATGGAAAGAATTACATGAACTGATGCTGAGCGAAGGGAGAAGAACCAAGAAAACATTGTATTAACAACAATATTGTAAATTGATAACTATAATGGATGCAGTTCAGAGATCTAGAACAACTCTGGGAGACCTGTTATGGACAACAACATCCACATCCAGAGGAAAATAAAACAAAACAAAACAAAAAATAAAAAACAAAACCCCACAGAATCTGAATGGATGCTATGTTCACTTTTTTTAAAACATCTTTTGGTTTTTGCTTCCCATTCCATGGTTTTCTCCCCCCCCCCCATGCTTAATTCTAATTCCTCATACACAAAGTGACTAATATGTAAACAAGTTAAATGCAAATGAACATATGCAATTTTTACTAGACTGTTCACAGCTGTTGGGAGGGGGGATGAGAAGGGAGGGTGGTAGAAAAATATGTAAAATAAATAATAATAAATAAATAATAAATACACAAATGGATGAACTTTGAAAAACTTTCATAACATGTAATTAGAAAATAAAATATCAATAAAAATAGGAGTTACTTTTGACAGAAAGTTTTTCCTCATTCCCTTAGATGCTCATTCCTTTCTCTCTAACAACACCTTTATTTACTTTGCATATATCTCTATAAATGCAGACTGTTTCATTTTGTCTTTGTCATTTGTCACTCAGCATAGTGTTTGGAACAGGAGATATTTAAATGCTTGTGGAAGGATGTATTATCTGGGTTACAAATGAATCATATATTGGCATTTTTGATACCAACTGGTAATTCTACAAGGTAGGGGAAGAGAGTTAGGCAATAGCCCTTCAGGATTAATGTGAAAGAAGGAAGCCTGGACTATGGAAATTTGGGCATCTTTTCACACTATGTCAGCAGTATGAGAGGCAATGTGTACAGTGGGGAGGGACTAACTTGGTGTCAAGAGACCAGTTGGTGAGAGGTGATTAGACCCTGCTCTAGGGAGGTGGTAAGAGTAGAGAGAATGATAAGGTTGCAATAGATAGGGTAAAGGTAAAATTAATAGAATTTGCCAACTGATTGGATATGGAAGGATTGCAATCCTTTCTCTGGTACTTTCTGCCTACATGATTATTGGCAAATCATTTAATCTCTCTGAGCTTTAGTTTTGTCATCTCTAAAAATAGAAACAATATTTTGTTTTGCCTTCCTCACAGGTCTATTGGTAGAAAAGTTTTTTTATTGTACAATAACAACATCACAAAAACAGCTTTGAAAGACTTAAGAATTCTGATCAACACAATTATCAACCACAGTTCCAGAGTCCCTAGATGAAGCTATCCATCTCCAGAAATAAAAATGATGAACTCAGGGTGCAGACTGAGACATATTTTTTAGACATAGTCAATGCAAGAATCTGTCAAACTTGACTATACAGGTTTTGTTTTGCTCTTTTTTTAATGGAGGAGAAAGAAAGAGGAAAATAGATTTTTGTTTATTAAGAGTAATTTAATTTTTTAAAAAAGGAAGACTTTGTTAACCTTATAGTTAAAGAAATATTTACTATTATTATCTTTCTGAGAACCAAGGGAATACCAAGAAGTATAATCTCCAGGTCCTTCCTGTAAGGAGTTTCCAAACTAGGTATAAAACTAAGAAACACAAAGATTAAAAATAATACATGAGGATTCAAGTCAACATCTAACCAAGTAGCACAAATAATACAAGAATTGAAAATTGCTCCAAAACTAGAAAAAATAGAGATTATTGTAGGCTAGAGTAGTCAAGGAAAGTTACATGAAAAAAACTGCACTTGAGTCAATTTATAAAAGTTAGATCAGATTTCCATAAGTGGAATGGAGCAGGGAAGTTATTCCTGAGTAAAAGCATAGGAGTAGGAAAGGGTCAAATATGTCAAGAATCATAAATGTTGAAACAAGGAAGCTCTGGAAGATGAATTGAGTATAGAGTAAATCCTTCAATATCAAGCTAAAGAGTTTGGAAAAAGACAAGCATTTATTAAATATCTACTATGTCATAGATACTTTATAAATATCATCTCATTTGATCTCCACAAAAAACCCAAAATTCCAATGCTGTTTATATTCCCTATTTTATAGCTAAGGAAACGGAGGCAGACAGAGGAAGTGACTTGCCTAGGA
The DNA here is from genome assembly GCF_037893015.1 of Macrotis lagotis. Classification (NCBI taxonomy): domain Eukaryota; kingdom Metazoa; phylum Chordata; class Mammalia; order Peramelemorphia; family Peramelidae; genus Macrotis; species Macrotis lagotis. The sequence continues at coordinate 357,893,512 of NC_133658.1, read as the reverse complement.
TCACACACAATTAAGTGTTTGAGTATAGACTGGAACATAGGTCTTCCTAACTCTAGCCCCAATGCTCTGTAGTCCTCATCACATTGCTACCTCTAAATTTGATCCCTACTTGTTACAAAGATAGTCTGTTGAAATAGAAAGAACTCTATTCTTAGGATTTAGAAGACCTCAGTTAAATTCCTACCCCTAATATCTATTGACTGTGAACTTGGATTAGTTCCTTACTTTTATGAGTCTCCATTCCATTATCTGTTTAAAAAAAGTGGGAGAGGGAAATAATATTTCTCATCCTTGCTACTTTACAGAGATGCTATGAGAGGAAGTATTATATTATAAACCATAAAAATTCATAGAATTACAAGCTGTTATTAGTAATTGAGGTATCACTACAGATTTTTGAATGGGGATATAACATGGTGAATGGGGCAGTTAGGTGACAGTGGAAAGAGTGTTGGGCTTGAAGTCAGAAGGATGTGACTGAATAAGTGACAGAAAAGTGATTGACCAACAATATAACATGATGAGAACCATATTTTAGAGAAGGACAATATGGTAATAGTGCATAGGTAGAGACAATGGATTTGGGGTAAGGGAAAAAATTCAAGTGATGAGGGCCTGAACTTCTATGGTAACAATAGAAATGAAAAGGAAGTGATAGCAACCAAAAACATTTTGAGGAAGAGTCCATCAATCTTTGGCCTTAGTGACAGCACTTAAAGATAAAAAGAGGAAAGAGTCAGATGCTCTGCTACTTTAAATCTAATTGACTGGAAGAATGATGACAGAAATGGACAGAAAGGAGGAAAACAGAATAAGGATCTGGTTTCAAGGAGAAGGAGATAAGACTGGAAAGAACCAGATTTAGAGTCAAAACACCTGGATTCAAATATTTTGTCTCTAACATTAACTCTCACCTTAAGTAAATCTTTCTGCCTCTGAGTTTCAGATTTGTTTTTTGTTCTTGTTTTTTCTGTAAAACGAGGGCTGAATGAGATTATCTCTAAATTCCCTTTTGGCTCTGGAGCCTATCATCCTATCAGATATATCCAATCATAGCTATCTGGACCAACAGAGAGAGTCCAAGTGGAAATGCCCAAATGGCAGAGAATCTAAGCTGTTGGAGTTCAGGAGATAGTTCAAAGCTGCACATGGTCAAGTAAAGAAGCATTTATTAAGCAAATACTATGTGTCAGACATTGTCCAAAATGCTAGGGGAAAAAAGAAAGGGGAAGAAATTGTATCTACTCTCAAGGAACTCACAGACTAATGGGGGTAACAACATAGCAACAAATATCTGCAAAGAAGCTTTAGAGAGAATAAATTGAAGCTAACTTCAGAGGGGGAGGCACTAGCATTCAAGAGAACCAGAAAAGATTTCTTGTAGAGAAGGTAGAACTTTAGCTGGGATTTGAAGGAAGCCAGGGAGGACAGGAGAAAGTAAATAAAGAGGGAGAGAGGTTTGGGTGACAGCCAGGGAAAATGCAGTGAGTTGAGAGATGCAATATCTTGTATGAGGAACAGCAAGTAGGCCAAATCACTTGATAAAAGAATATGGGAAAGGAAATCAAATGTAAGAAAAGTAGAAAGGTAAGAAGGAGCTAGGTTATAAAGAGTTTTGAAAGTCAAGCAGAAGGATATAGAGAGAGATATAAATATAACATATATAAATAATAATATAAATATAAATATAAATATAACATGGTGAATAGAGCAGTTAGGTGGCATAATGGATAGAGTTCTGGGCCTGGAGTCAGGAGGATGTGACTGAACAAGTGACAAGCAACAAGTTTTCTATATCTATATATAGATATATTTATACATATACATATCTATCTATCTATACATATCTATATCTATACATAAATTGACCTCACAGAATATAATTGACCCCTCAGGGACTAGGGAGCTAGCAGAATCTATTTAATGAGGAGAGTTTGATATGTCAAATCTGGGATTTGGAAACATTTAAGTGACTTGTAGTAAAAGAATTAGTGGAAATTGTAAGAGTTTGTATATTTTCCACGGGGAAGAGTACAGAAAGAGCAAACCAGAGCAAGGCATCAAAGACCTAGGGTTTGGAAAATGACCAAATGAGCAGGGATGTGACATGGTTGGAGCTACAGAGTAGTGCAGTCAATCTAGCAAACCATCAATACAGAACTTGGGCTCTGCCACCAAAAGGACTCTGGGCTCTGATAGGTGAACAAAGGCCATAACTTATCCAGAGTCAAGTCATTCTCCCAATTCTCTGCCATTTTTAAACCATGCTTCTTGTTTTCTGCAATTCTCCATTAGGATGTCATCTCTTTTAGCTACAGAATTCTTCTTGCTCATGAAATCAGTCAAATTCCATCATTTTTCCTAGCTTATACAACCTCTGCAAGCAGAGGAAGCTGGGGAGGTTGCCTCATTGTGTTAAAATTGTATCTTGTTTTGATCCTCCTGATCAACCTCCCTCCTCAAGGTAGACAATAAAATAAATTCATAAGTAGCCAATATATAGTAACAGTAGCAGGAAGTAAAATGGCAAAGGGAAATATAAAGTCATGTATATAGCCTGTTTCATAGATCAAAGGAAGATATATTATAAATTGTATCATTTATTACCCCAAAATCATACCCTGGTAAAATATGCTAAATCAGGGGAATTCAGCTAGACTTTATTGTCAGGACCTTTTGATCCTGTGATATGTAAACCCCAGATAAACTCCAGATCTTTGAAGTAAGACCAGCAGAACATCAAATGATACTCTCAAATTTGAAATGATGGGGATATAATAAGTTTAAGGTTTTGCTTACCACTTTGAAATCATGTGGCTAAGTTAACAAACTAATTCCAAGATGTCATGAAAGAGAATTGGTCACCCCAAAGCCCTAAAAAATGAGAACCCTAAACTTCCGTCCTGGGAGCACTTTTTCATCTTCTAAGGGTCCATGATGCAAAGTCCTCCCAATTCCAGTCTTTGACTTCTGAGGTGACTTTCTCTTTCCCTGTCTGCCTGTGACAAAGTACAGAAAGTAACAATTGAGATTTCATTTGATCATTACCACAACTTTGAAAAACAGCTAGTAAGAGTATTATTATTATTGTTATTGTTGTTGTTAGAGAGTTGTTGAGACTCAGAAAGGGAAAGTTGTTAATCCAGTATCACATAATGATAGAGGCCTACTAGAACCCAAATCTCCCCATTCTGAGACTAGAGTTATTTCCTTGGTAGCAGGAAGACTTGGTATGAGAGTCTGGGGGTGAGGTATTTCAGGTGAGGAAAACTTCACTCACACCCTCAATTCACCACTATCAAATTACTTACCTTCTCAAGATGAGAGAGTAACAGAAGAAAGGGAGAGAATTTGGAACTCAAAATTTTTTAAAATGCATGTTATCATTTTTTAACATGTAATTGGGAAATATTTAACAAATAAAATATGCTAAATGTCCTTTGCTAAAAAATGGTAAAACCTTCGAAGGTTCTACAGCTCAATCAATCAACAAACATTTATTAAGTCTATGACCCAGGCAGTGCAATGATGACTGACAATATAAAGAAAGGTAAAAACACTCCCTGATTTTGTTATACTTAATGTCAGAAAACAATTGAATATACAAAGAAAAGCAAACAAGTCTTTATATGAAACTTTGAATTTCAGTTACATAGCTTCTTTAAAAATATATATACATATATTAAATTTAATGTGATCATAGAGTTGCTATTTGTTTTTGACTCCTAAACTCCTTTTCATTTTCTTCTGCATGTTCTCAAAGTGTTTTTATAGGGACTTTTTTTTTGCATCAACCATTTCTGATTACTTCCCCTATCTCTCTCTTCCCCCAACATTTTCTTACTATTGTAGAAGACCTCTTTTGTACAAAACATTTTCTCCACAAAAATTCTGTGAGGAAGGTTGGATTAGGATTAATATTTACATTTTTCAGTTTAGAAAACTGAGACACAGAGCAAGAAGCAACAGACCCAAGTTTATACAGTTTGTAAATGTCAGATGTAGAAGTAAAGTGAGAGAACTCAGAACTCTTTGGGACAAGGAGGTGAAAGAGGAGGAAGAGCAGAGAATAATGAAGGCTGACAAAGCTGGCTATCTGAAATCCGAACAATTTCATCAGTCATATTACAAATTATCAAATGACTGCTTCTTTGAAATATCATTCTTTACATCTGGAGTATAACAAGCCCACATGACAGCCATTCATCAGCCCTGATTTCACTAGCCACCCAGAGCTCTCCAGCAATGCTTTTGAAAGTCATCTCACTAATCAGTGACTCCCTTTCACCTCCAGGATCAAAATATCAAAATATAAAATCTTCTGTTTAATGTTCAAAAGCCTTAATAACCACCATCCAATCTTCTTACAATTTATGCCTCCCAAACTTCCTGACTTTATTCAAACCCCAGCTAAAACCCCATTTTCTAAGCAAAGCTTTTTCTGATCACCCTTATTGCCAATGTCTTCCCTCTTTTATTTCCAATTTATCTTGCCCATATTTTGTTTGTATGTAGTGACACAGTTGTCTCCCCTATTAGTTTGTGAGCTCCTCAAAATAGGAACTGGTTTTTGCCTTTTTTGATATTTCCAGCATTTATCATAGAGTTTGGAACACAGTAGGTCCTTAATAAGTACTGACCTTCTAAATCCTGATTTTACAGAATACCTATCAGTGAAGCAAATTTATTTGGCATACTGAATAAGACCTTTTGATTATCTTATATACTATATCTCACTGCCTCACAGAAATGATCATAGAAAATAACGATAAGATCATCTTCATGAGAGTAGCAGCTTCTTGTAAGGGATTAGTAGAAAATGATATTGATAGATAGTGGAAAGCCTTGAAAGATAGGATAAAGAAGTTAGATTTGTACTGAGGCAGTAAAGTGGGATATAGTGAGAGGAAGTCTACCTTGTTAAGTAAAACACCCTTCAAGTTATACCCTAAGCAGCTTGCACTCACAGGTTGGATGTTCTGGAGGGACAATGACTCCTATTTCAAGATACTCTGTGGATCCAGACTTCTAAAAATATATTTCATAAGCTTCCACTGGTGTGCTTACCAGTAGATATAATTAGCTAAAAGTAGACATTTATTATGATGGCATTGTAAAAACAATGATAATAAAACATTGTGCCCCCCCACCCCTATAGACCTGGGTGTTCAAGTACACACACAGAGAGAGAGAGAGAGAGAGAGAGAGAGAGAGAAACAGTGGGAAGAGTGGAAATAAATGAAGAACATATTAGAAAAGAAGTATATATATATATATATATATACATATATATAAAAATACATATACATATACATAATTATGACACAATTTGCACATTCAGCCTTTTAAAACTCCTATGTGTTTTTCTTTCTTATGATAGCCTCCTACTGATCCCATTGGATTAACATCTCTGCCAGGCAGGTCATTAAATTAAGTACCTTTTTCTCTAAAGTTCATTTCCCAACAGTCAAATCTAACTCTTCTAACTTATAAAACTCTGATACAATGCCTTGACTGTCTTGGATCTGTTCCCTGTAGGCTGTGATACTCCTCTTTAAGATGTACAGCCTTGCTGTGAGGTCAATGTATCTGGGCAGGTTTGGTGGGAGAAGAGAAAATTCCTTCTCCCCAAAATTGAAGTGAGATTTCTTCTCAAGGGTGGGCATCTTCCAAGGCTATTTCTCTTCTTTACTCATAAAGCTCACTCAAGAGATGCCTCTCAACACCACTGCTTCCCTAAAGAGTGGCTGACTTTTCAAAGAGCACCTAGGGGCCAATCTCATAATGAGAAAGGAAGATAGTAATTTCATTGTACTTCCTTCATAGTTCTTTGTTACCTGCCCCTGTGTTTACTGTAATTTCTTTCCTTTTTTGCCATTTTATTTTCCCATAATTCCATCAAATGGACCTAGAAGAAAGAGATTGATCAGGGAACTTCTGATTAACTTTCAAATTATCTGGAGCAACTATTTTTATAAGAGAAAGAAACTGAGGTCTAAGAAGATCTGGTGACTTGCTAGGGTCTCCTGGAGAGTAATTAGCAGAACTGGGACTTGAACTCCAACTCTTAAGTGTTCTTTCCATCACATCTTGCTGCCTCTAATTTTAAGCTGGTCATGATATTTACTTATGTCTGAGTAAAAGTCCCCTTTCACTTGGGTTTTCAACATCTTTTAAGGCCAAAAGATCAGGTCCAGGGCAAAGCAATTATTGTTCTTTTTTTCAAAATCACCTTTAGGAAAGGAATATAACTTTTACCTGAAGCTATAATAAGAGACAACTGTCTTCTTATGGAAACCAAACTCCTAACATATGTACAGTCATTTAAATAAAGCTTTGGGAAGATCTGAAAAGCAATAATTGAAATATTTTCCTCCTTTGTTTGCTAGAATGTGTCTTAAAAGACAATTTCGGGTGAAATGAACCTCATTGTTTGGCTGGCAGATCCCAAGTCAGAGTTGGTTTTCTCAGGCTTTTGTTTCCTGTATATTGCACAACCTAGCAGAGACAAGTTCTATTCATCCCAATTAGAATCAAAGAAGAGGGGCCTAGCAGCTGTTTCTTCTTAAAGCTGCCAGCTTAAAGCTCTTCATAATTCTAGAGGGAAGTTGGGGAATCCTAAGACATCAAAGCTGAGAGAGACCCCAGGGATCAAATCTAACTCCTTAATTTTCAGAAAAGGAAACTGAGGCCCAGGGATGGAGTAGATACTTTCTTAAGGTCATGTGGTGATTCAGTGGCAGAGATGATCAGTACCCAAGTCTCTTGACTGCCAGATCAAACTTCTTTCCACTTTACAAACTGCTGTTGCCTTCTCCAAACATGCCTTACCTTCTCTCAAACTCTGGCATAGTCCTCTCTTCTCTCACCCCTCCCTCCACCTCCCCTAGTTCTCCAGTCACAGATAATTCTGAGAGCCAGAAGTGCCATCTAAATGTTTGAGGGTTTTGGTTTGCTTTATTTTGTTTTGTTTTGCTATATCTTTACTACATACATTAACTCCAGAGCAGACTAATTGCAGAGAAGATAGAAATTTCTGAATATTGTATAAAAGTCTAGCCTTATATATATACAAAATAGATAGCCACTGTGAGGGATGATTAGAAAAAGTGTTCCTCAACACATACAAAAGAACCCCCCCCTTTAATTTCCTATTACAAATATTTACTAAACTCCTACTGTGAGTAGAAAGTTAGGTTCAATACTAGTGGTATAAAGAAATAAATGACATAATCTTTGCCTTCAAGGGAGTTACAATCTAGTTCAGGAGACAAATATTCAAATAGAGAATCATGGAGTATCAGCAGGAAAGAGCCTTAAAGATTGATTAGTTTTTGGAAGAGGTAGTGTGGTGGGGATAGAGTTACTAGACTTGGAGTCATAAAGAACTGGATTCAAATTCTGCCTCAGATGTATATACCAACTACATGACCATAGGCAGATTACTTAAATTCTGTCAGCTTCCTCTGGAGATAATTTTGGTTCCTTTTGGTCTGTTTTTTCTTTCTTAACTGTGACTAATATGGAAATGTTTTATATGATTGCACATATATAGTCTCCATGTAGATTCATAGTAACCCCCCCATACATGCTTCCCAGACTAAGATCTCATTGGTCAGTCCTGTTATGCATAGCATAAATATAATATGAATAAATATATACAAAATACCAGGAGCTTGAAAGGGAGAGCAGTAGCAATTGAGATCAAGAAAAGCTTCATGCAGGAGATGGTGCCTGAGTTGTATCTAAAAAAAGGGAGGGACTTTACGAAGCAAAGGAAAGGAGTTGGTATATTCCAGGCAGATAGATTGGTCAGTATAAAGTCACAGAAAGGGGCAGTTAGATGGCACAGTGGATAAAGTACTGACCCTGGGGTCAGGAGGACCTGAGTTCAAATGTGGCCTCAAACACTTAATAATTACCTAGCTGTGTGACCTTGGGCAAGACACTTAACTTCATTGCTTTGAAAAATAAATAAAGTCACAGAGATTGAAGATATAGTGTCCTGCATGAGGAACAGAGAGAAAGCCAGTGCAGAAGGGGAAGTGATATCCAGTAAATCCAAGTTATGTAAGACTTTAATAGCTTAACAAAGGAGTCTTATTTTATCCTGGCAATAAGGAACCACAGGTTTTGACAGAGTTGGGTAATTATCTGTTAGGAAAAGGTCATAGTTCTAGAGATAACCAGGACCTCAGAGGTCATCTAGTCCAACCCCTCATTTTACATATAAAGAAACCAACATTTAGAGAGATTAAAGGACTTGCCTAAGATCACACAGGTATTATGAATCAGGTACAGAATTTGAACTCATGGCCTCTAACTCCAGAATCTCTTTCCAACATGTTGTCTCCCTAAAATCATCATTAGTCCAACTCCTTTTTTTTTTAATGGATGAGGTAACTTGACAGAAAGCAAAAGGAATTTGATATAGAATCATTTACTTAAAGCTACATGGGTCTTAGAAGCCATTAAGTTCACCTCCCTCATCTGACATTTGAGAAAACTAAAACACAGAGGGGTTAAGGGATGTTTCCAGGATCCCATAGCTAAAAAGTACCTGGGACGTTATTTGGACCCAGGTTTTTCTGATTCCAATTTCAGTATCTTCAACAATACCTAAGGTGCTTCTATACACAGGTTAAAAGATTATATAAATAACAGAACAGGGATATATGACCAAGTTTTCTGACTTGACAAGGCTGACAATTCTTCAGGAAATACACAAAAATACAATGTTCCAAAAGCTAGCTATAAAGATTCCCATTGGTCTCATGCTTGACTGGTAGAGAATATCTGGAAGGTCACCCCACAAGTTTTTGCAGAAATCTGGTGCCTGAATTGAAAAAAGGAGGAAGCAACAAATAAAGGCATCTAAAATTCTAGTATTTAAACCTATTTTACAAAGATGTTTATTATGAATAAGAACTTTCTGGGATGAGGAATGGATCAAAGGGTAATTCAAAGAATTAGAAAATGGTGAAAATTTGTCCACATCTTCAAAGAATGAACCAACTTGGGAAAACAGCTAAATGTCAACCCAACTAGGACAATCACAGAGGGACAGTACAAGGAACCCTTGACAGAAATTTAGGTGTCAGAAGTCATCAAAAAACAGAAACACCTCATCTTCACACTTCATTTATTCTTTCCCATGCCATAGGAGAAATGCCAGAAATTCCCAAAGGCAAGTCATTAAAGGACAGCAAAGAACTGGGAGGCTATTAGGATTGTAAACTGAAAATGGGTCCAGATAGGGAAAGAAGAATCAGAACAAAAGGGTAGAAAACCATGAGAAGGAAAAAACACCATAAAACAAATTTTAAAAAGTGAAAATAGTATTTAGATTCCATAATTCTGTCTCTGGATATGGATTTTTTTTTCATTACAAGTCTTTTAGAATTGCTTTTGATCATTGTACTGCTGAGAAAAGCTAATCACACATTGTTGATAATCACACATTGTTGCTGTTAATGTGTACAATATTCCCCTAATTCTGCCCTAATTCAGCATAAATTCATGGAAGTCTTTATTAAGGTCTTAGTGACAGAGTAGGGTTTTTCCCCCCTAAGAAGAGGAAAAAAAAGAGAGAAGTATGAAAGAAATGTGCTGTAATAGAAGAGACTCTGAACTAGAAGTCTATACACTTGAGTCCTAGTTTTGGTTCAAACTAACCTTCCAATTCTCTGAACTCAGCATTGCATTTCCTATCTTCATGCATTTGCAGAGGTTGTCCCTCATGTCTGAAATACATTCCCCCTTCAGTTTCTGCCTCTTAAAATCCTTAACTTCTTTCAAGGCTCAGATTTCACTTTTTAGGGGAAAGGTGACCTTTTTTGAATATCCCAAGTTGTTAGTATTCCCTTTCTCCTTAAATAATTAGGTATTTAGAGTTATGTTTATTTTCTGCATCCACCCACCCCAATAGAATAAAAGCTCCTGAAGGTATGTTTTTTTCCTTTTTCTCTTTGTATCTTTAGTACCAACTGCCCAGTACATTGTTTTTCTAGTCATGTTCTACTCTTCACCATGCAATGGATTGTAGCTTACTAATACTGTTCATGAGGTTTTCTTGGTAAAGATACTAGAGTGATTTGCCATTTCCTTCTCCATGGATTGAGGCAAACAGAGGTTAAGTGATTTGCCTAGGTCACACAATTAGTAAGTGTCTGAAGTTGTATTTGAACTCAGGTCTTCTTAACTCCAGGTCCAAAACTGTAACTACTGATCACCTAAGCTGCCTAGTTGTACACAGTAAGTAGTTAATAAATAGCCTTAATAAAGACTTCCATGAATTTAGGCTGAGGAAAGTGAGCAGAATCAGAACATTGTACACATTAACAACAACAATGTGTGATGATCAACTATGATAGACTTAGCTCTTCTTAGCAGTACAATGATCAAAGACAGTTCTAATAGACTTGTAATGGAAAAAAAAACTATCCGTATCCAGAGAAAGAATTATGGAGTCTTCATACTACTTTCATTTTTCAAAATTTCTTTTATGTTTTTTCTCATGGTTCCCCCCACCATTGTTCTGATTCTTCTTTCTTAGTGTGACTAATATGGAAATATGTTTAACAAAGTTGTATGTGTACAAACTATATCGGATTACTCATTGTCAAGGGGAATGGGAAGGATGGAAAGGAAAGAGAAAAATGTGGAATTCAAAATCTTACAAAATAAGAATGTTGAAAATTGTCTCTTCATGTAACTGGGGGGAAAATCATTAAAAGAAAAAAATTTCTATTTCTCTCAATAAAAAACAAGAAAAAATTAAAAGAAAGGTTCTGCACTAGACCAAAGGGCTTTGTTGTTGTTGTTAGATAGAAATGATAAACCACAGAGGTTCCTAACCTGGAGGTTCTTTTTAAAAGAATATTTTGATAACTATATCAATAAAATAGGGTTCCTTTTAATAAATATATATAAACACTTTTGGATTAGATAGGATTGGATTGGCTCTATCAATCCAATTCAATTTAGGGACAAGTGCCTTCCCTTCCTTGGGTCTCAAATTCTATCTTTGAAATGAGGAGGTCAAGGGGCAGCTAGGTGGCATAGTGGATAAAGCACCAGCCCTGGAGTCAGGAGTACCTGGGTTCAAGTCTGGTCTCAGACACTTGATAATTACCTAGCTGTGTGGCCTTGGGCAAGCCACTTAACCCCGTTTGCCTTGCAAAAAAAAAAACAACTAAAAAAATGAGGAGGTCAGTCTCTCCAGTGATCCCCAAAGTTCTACAATCCTGTGAGATGAGAATTCAGATAAAATTGGAACTTCCCTTAGAAAAATTTCCTGAATCTTTTTTTTATCATTTATATTTATAATGGGCAATGGAGTGCTGGTAAATGTTTAACTCTGTCTCCAGTGGGGCAGTGCCTTTGATCTTGGAGTTCAAAAGAAGACCCTTCAGTATCTTGGTATTTCAGAGTTTGAATTCCAGGCATGGTGATGCCACATCCACAACCCAAAGAATAAAGGTGGGGAGTGAGATTGGGAGAAAAATTGTAAAATTCAAAAAACAATTTAAAAAAGTGCCTCCTATGGACCTTGTCAGATAGATGACTCCTTTATTGTTGGGGTTTTTTTTTTTTTAGGTTTTTTCAAGGCAAATGGGGTTAAGTGGCTTGCCCAAGGCCACACAGCTAGGTAATTATCAAGTGTCTGAGGCCGGATTTAAACTCAAGTACTCCTGACTCCAGGGCCGGTACTTTATCCGCTATGCCACCTAGCTGCCCCCATGGTGACTCCTTTATTAAGCCTGTATCTTATTTATCCTCATGTCTGTGGTAAAGTGGATTGTGCTTCATGAAGATTAGCCTAAAGATGTTGGTAATTCACAAAGGGAAGTGGTGGATATAAGAAGCTGAAAGTAGAGATAGGTTTTTCTTTTTTTAAAAAAAAGATTTTATTTATTTTGAGTTTTACAATTTTTCCCCTAATCTTACTCCCCCCCCCATAGAAGGCAATTTGCCAGTCTTTACATTGTTTTCATGGTATACATTGATCCAAATTGAATGTGATGAGAGAGAAATCATATCCTGAAGGAAGAAACATAAAGTATAAGAGATAGCAAGATCAGACAATAAGATATCAGTTTTTTTCTAAATTAAAGTTATTAGTCCTTGGTCTTTGTTCAAAGTCCAGTTCTTTCTTTGGATACGATGGTATTCTCCATCGCAGACAGACCCAAATTGTCCCTGATTGTTGCACTGACAGAATGAGCAACGCCATTAAGGTTGATCATCACTCCCATGTAGTTGTTAGGGTGTACAATGTTCTTCTGGTTCTGCTCATTTCTCTCAGCATCAGTTCATGCAAATCCCTCCAGGCTTCCCTGAATTCCCATCCCTCCTGGTTTCTAAGAGAACAATAGTATTCCATGACATACATATACCACAGTTTGCTAAGCCATTCCCCAATTGAAGGACATTTACTTGATTTCCAATTCTTTGCCACTACAAACAGGGCTGCTATGAATATTTTTGTACAAGTGAAGTTTTTACCCTTTTTCATCAAGAGATAGGTTTTTCTGAAGATGTAACCATAAAGAATATTCTCTAAGTCAATAGATAAATAGTTTTAATTTTAACTCTAATTCTCATTTCCATAGTTGTTTATGGTTTCCTCCCAACAAACCTTGACCTTGACTCACTGGGGTCCAAGCTGAATCTTAGACCCTTTGGGTTGATGCCTACAAAAATCTTGTCTGTGTAATGATGTAATATGTAATGATCATGCCCTGTCTTTTGGGGTCCTAGTCCAATGTTGGTGGAGACAAGGACTCATCCTGCAGAGATATCACTTTCAGATGTGAACTTGGTAGGGCCAATGAATGTTATGTAGTAACTGAACTAAGTTGCTCCCTCTTCCCTCAAAGACTGAAGAGGGTAGAGGATGGTGTGCCCTCATGGTTTTGGGAGAAATGCACATGCAGTCATCCCTTCCACATCACCACTTGCCCTATTTGTGGTTTTGATATACTGTGGATTGATATAAGAAAGTAAATGGGAATTTGGGGGAAGTTTTGTGGAAGCTACAAATGACAAGTAAAGGTCAACAGAGAAAGTTTAGAAACTCAGAAATGAAAAAAATACAATATCACAAATTTTATGTTTTAATACAATAATAATTCAGACTTCTCTGGTTTGAAGGAAGGGTCAAAAAATTTTACATTGATTTTCCAGATTGCTTAGCAGGGTGCCAACCCCCTAACCACCTCAATGTGGAAGAGATAAATGTACATTTATTCTTGCTACATCTTTACATTAAGTGTCTTTTTGTGAAAGCTATTCAATATTAAGTGATTAAATGGAATAGGGGTACTAGTCACTGACAATGATGGAGGAAGACAATTAGTAAAAGTACAGGAATACAGAAGTAAAGGAGATCTCCCAAACCCTCAGGATTACCCCCCTGGTCTGTTGAAAGGCACATGCAGAAACCTGGTTTTGGAAAAGATAGGCAGGGCATGATAATTACACATCCAAGGACAGACAAGATTTTATAGGCATCAACCAAAAGAATTATGGAAATGAGAATTAGAGTTGAAATTATTTATCTATTGACTTAGGGAATCTTCTTTATGGTTACATCTTCAGAAAAACCTATCTCTGCTTCCAGCTTCTTATATCCATCACTTCCCTTTGTGTGTTATCAACATTTTTAGTCCAATCTTCATGAAGCACAATCTGTTTTACCACAGGTATGAGGATAGATAAGATACAGGCTTGATAAAGGAGTCATCTATCTGACAAGGTCCATGGGAGGCATTTTTTTTAATTGTTTTTTGAATTTTATAATCTCCCCCAAACTCGCTTCCCTCCCCCACCCCCCACAGAAAGCAGTCTGATAGTCTTTACATTGTTTTCATACTATACAATGATCAAAATTGAATATGTTGAGCGAGAAATTATATCCTTAAGGAAAAAATAAAATATAAGAGCAAAATTACATAAGATACATTTTTTTTTAAATTAAAGGTAATAGTCTTTGTTTAAACTCCACAGTTCTTTCTTTGGATACAGATGGTATTCTCCATCACAGATACCCTAAAATTGTCCCTGTTTGTTGCACTGATGAAATGAGCAAGCCCATTAAGGTTGATCATCACCCCCATGTTGTGGTTAGGGTGTAACAGCATCCTGGTTCTGCTCATCTCTCTCAGCAACAATTCATGCAAATCCTTCCAGGCTTCTCTGTTTGTGTGTGTGTGTGGGGGGGGTTGTTTGCTTTTTGCAAGGCAATGGGGTTAAGTGGGTTGCCCAAGGCCACACAGCTAGGTAATTATTAAGTGTCTGAGGTCAGATTTGAACTCAGGCTCTTCTGACTCCAGAGCCAGCACTCTAACCACTGCGCCATTTAGCTGCCTCATCCAGGCTTCTCTGAATTCCCTTCCCTCCTGGTTTCCAATAGAACAATATTCACTCAGTTCCCAATTCTTTTTGTACAAGTGGTGTTTCTACCCTTTTTCATGATCTCTTCAGGGTATAGACCCAGTAGTGGTATCACTGGATCAAAGGGTATGCACATTTTTATTGCCCTTTGGGCGTAATTCCAAATTGCTCTCCAGAAAAGTTGAATGAGTTCACAGCTCCAACAACAATGCATCAGTGCATGGGAGGCACTTTTAATTTCAGTTGAATTAACCAAAGTTATCCAATCTCTGCCTGCTTTAGTTTCCTCATATGTAAAATGGGACCTACCTCCCAGAGTTGCTGAGGATCAAATGAGATAATAATTGCAAAATTATTAGCTCAGAGTCTGACACTGTGTAGCTACCATATAAATATAGCTATTTTTACCATTATATCTTGCAGCAGAAAACTTTGCCCTCTATATTTCAAAGCATGAGGTAATAACTCCGCCTTGTTAAGGTCCTTTGTCCCCCCTCCCCCAAGAATCAGGTCTGGGTTTTATTTGTTCTTTTCAATTCTAGATCTAGGCAATGGAATTCCTGCTCTCAGAATTACAACTATGATGACCTTGAAGAAAAGATTCCAGGCAGGATGTTGCTGCCAATGTAGCAGGGAAGCCCAAAGAAGCCAGTTTGCCAGGAGACAAGCCTGAGAGAGACTTTTGATATGGAACTTGTTGGAACCAGGTTATATTGAAACTAAATTAAAGTGTGAACCTAATCCCTCTCTTCTCCTTAGAGACTGAGGTGATATGAGGGAAAATTATTCCTTATATGCTGTGAAAGAAATGATGTTTATTTTTTTGTTCTTGCTATATCTTTGAAGTAAATGTTACTTTATAAAAGATAACTTGACGAGTGATTAAATGGAATTAAGGTGCATGGGGACTCCTAACATTGGGAGAATAAAATTGGTAGGGGTCTGAGTCAATGACAGAGAGAAAAATACCATCCTCCTATCTCCTTAAGGGAACCAGAGAGCCCTGGGGAAGGATGAAATGTAACACATATGGCAGCCTTCAGGCAGTGAGGGCCAATGCCATCACTGTTATATAATATTATTGTTCTTATATGATTTTCCCCCAATTGTGCTTATTTCATTCTGCAATTGTTCATACTATCCAAGATTCTCTGAAATCATCTTTTAGCATTGCTCACTAGACAATAATGCTATGAGTATCCCCTTAGTTTATAGTTCTTTGATTTTCTTTTTTTTCTTCTCCTTAATCTCCCTTCTGGATCAGGATTTTTGTCTTGCTTGTAACTGTTCCTTCTTTTGCTTGAATCAATTTTCCCTATCATTGTACATTTCCATTTTGAATTAGATGTTTTTCTACACATCCATTTTTATATGAGTTCAGTTTTCCTTTTTTCCATTTTAGATGAGAGTGAGATTCATCTAATGTTCACTCTTCACCCTACCTTCCTTCATGTTTGTATATTCTTCTTCTAATTATCTCAGTTATGAGAAGTAGCACATCCTATTTCCTAGTGGTTTTGTTATTGTTATTAATGTTGGGTCATTTTTAGACTTGTCTGACTTCATGATCTTATTTGGAATTTTCTTGGCAAAGGTATTGAAGTGGTTTGTCATTTCATTTTCCAATTCATTTTACAGATGAGGACACTGAAGCAAAGATTGTTAAGTGACCTTACCCAGGGTCCCACAGCAAGTAGTGTCTGAGGCTGGATTTGAACTCAGGAAGAAGTCTTCCTGACTTGAAGCCTAACATTCTATCCACTGAGTTCCCTAGCTCCTTTTACCCTCCCTTCTCTTTTTCCTTTTTTACTACTTCAGAACAGAATTAATTCAATTTGCAGATATTTTTATTTAATTCCCTCGATATTCTTTGAAGACATTTTGGCTGTGGGGGGATATTTGTTTTTTCTCTCTGATTAGAATATTAGCACAGTCTATAACTCCTGACTTAGTTTTTGTGTAATTCTGAAGTGGAAAAAGTCACTGAAGTTTTCATTGAATTTCTCGATAATTATTTAGTTTGATATGACTTTCAGGTTTTTATTTTTTTTTAGGTTTTCTTTTTTTATTTTCCTGGAAAGGATCTATTGATTTTGCAGACAAACTGGATGAGTCTTAATTTTGTACTCATTGCTTGAGATTGTCTTTGAGTTTGAGCTCTTTCTTCTACCAGTTCCAGAAATATAATTGTCTGCCATGTTTTATAAACTTCAAATCTCTCTCATAAGCAAGATTTGGTTCTGGTCTGGGTTTTGAATGACCTTACTCTGTAGAGGTCAAGTTCTGCTCACTTTTATAATCTTTGACAGTTCTCCCAAGTCAGGGTGCACCAGCTCAGTTTGGACACCATTGTTCAATTTTTGCTATTCCTTACAACATCATCAAAATTTTTGAAGCTCTGAATAAGCAATATGGGTCCAATATTCGTTAAAGGCCTCAGTTCAATGTGTTTTATACTTCTGAAGAAATTCAGAGCATACTGATTGGCAAATTTCTCTTCCCATAAACATCACCTTATATCTTTCTCTTCCCAATAACAAAGCATAAAATTTTTGTTGCCTTTATCACACTGTGCACCATAAAGATTGACTGCAACTTTTAGTACAGGAAAACTGACATTCACCTCCTACATGCTGGGGTTGTCCAAGGTGGGCAGCTCCATCACACCTGATATGATGGTGGCATCAGAGCCCAGGGCCCAAACTGGCCTAGTCTACTTTGCAGGGGGAAATTGGGAGGTCTGACTCTATTCAGGCAGTCATCTTGGCAGGATGTCCTCATTATTTTACAGAGAGGCATTTTTGGTTCCAGAGGAGTGGTAAAAGTAAAATTCTTACCCCTTTCTCTGTATGAGTTAGGCTAAATTTTCCTTGAAAAGTGACCAAAATGTGCCAGTGATATAATTACTCCATGCTACTAAGGCTCAAACTATGCTACCTTTGACTTCCTGGGAGCCTACATTTGTAATGGAGAAGCTTCTTATTATCTCAGAGCATAAATAATTCAACCCACTTGTTTGAGAAGCACTAGACTAAATGCCTCACAAAGTCATGTCATCTGTGAAACTAGCTTGAGTATATATATCTCATAAGGTTTTTATGAGATAGCATATAAATATGACAAAACACTTTGGAAATCTTAAATTATATAAATGTCTGTTTTTCTGGTTGTGGTTGTGATTGTTGTTAAGGATATAACTTTGTCAATAAAATAAAATTAAAATATATAAACAAATAAAAATAAAATGGAAAGTTTTGAAGGTGCCCTTTCCTCTCTAGCAATCATATGTCAAGAGAATGACTCCCCAGCTCAGCCCCATGTTACCTCCTTTAGCACTTCCCTGTCCCCACTTCCCCACCTTAGCACTGTCCCTACAATAACTTCATGTTTTGGGGGCTTTCTCTCTGCCATGGAGCCTTCTGAACAGATATTCAGAATTCTGCTCCTTTTCCCCTTACTCCCACCTTTCTCAATTGAATTTGTCTTTAAAAGTTAATTTTAAAAAATAGGGGGCCAGCTAGGTGATGCAGTGGATGGAGCACCTCCCCTGTAGTCAGGAGGATCTGAGTTCAAATTTGAACTCAGACACTTAATACTTATTTAGCTGTATGACCTTAGGCAAGTCACTTAACCCCATTGCCTTGCAAAAGAAACTCAGAATAAAAATTGATTGGTAAAAAACTATTGTTATATGCTGTTAGAAAACAAATAAATTAATTTCTTTTAAAAATCAATTTAATGTAGAATTTATGCTGCTCTCCTTGGGCAAGTTAGTGGTACTTGCCCACCAGGGCCAGAATTTCTAGATATACCTCTATATCACCTCTAGTGATGATTTCAGCAGGGTGATCTCTTGGAGTTGGACTTGATTTTCAGCTTTATGAGGATGAATATGCTCATTAACCTCTTACTGAGGGAAGTGCTCTGCACTTTACTGAGATGATGGAACAACCTTCTACCCCCATAACTGGGATCTGTGTCAAAGAGGACTGACTACTCAATGTCAAGGAGGATGTACTTAAAATAATTTTTTATTCAACTTTATTTTCAGTTCTGAATTCTCTCCCTCCCCTCTCTCTTCCCCTAATCATTGAAAAAGCAAGAAAAATTAAATCTATTGAAAATATGTATAAACAAGTAAAACAAATTCTGGCATCAGTCATGTCCAAAAAAGTTATGCTTCATACTGTACCCTGAGTTCATTCCCTCTCTGTCTGAAGGTAGGAAGCATAGTTTTATTTAATAATAATTTTATTATTAGTCTTCTGGAATTATGGTATTGATCAGCATTCCTGAATCTTTCAAAGTTGTTTGTCTTACCAGGATTCTTGTCATGAACTAAAGTGTTCTTGTTTTGCTAACTTCACTTTGCATTAGTTCATACAAGTTTTCTCAGGGTTTTCTAATATCAGGAGCAAAGAAAAAGGCTCCATTTCTCTTGGAGCAGCACTTTGAGATTCTCCCAGCATACCCTGTCCCTCGAATCTTCAGCAAAAAAATGAGGGGGAGAGGAATTTCGTTTTCTTATGCTACCATTGACCAATGACAATGGTGATTTACAGTGTTGAGTACATGGCATTGTTGATCGACATATGTTTATACAGGTAATTCTGAAACTAAACCTTAACACCCTACATTCTTCTGACTTTGTGTTTCTTCCCTGAGCACAAAACTATAAAAAGCAACTGATAATCCTGAGAAATGGACATTTCCAGTCTTGGCAGCATCCTTAAGAGTTCCAGGGTTCCTGAGTTCCTGAGTTCCTGAGTTCCTGAGTTGGTATTGGCTATCTGGGAGAGGTCCACATTTTAACACGCTTCTTGGTAAAGAGAACACTTCTGGCCCTAGAGGACTTTGCAGTTTGGAACTAGAATGGTTAAGAAAGCCTGAGCGAGTGGAGCTACATATCCCAGAGTTGAACGCGCTCTCCTCCCTTCTTCTGGGGCTGCCGCTGGGGCTAGCTCGCGCCGCAGCCACGGCCATCCGATCCCCCATGGCCGTGGGCCTCAACAAGGGCCACAAAGTTACCAAAAACGTGGCGAAGCCGTTACACTGCCGCCGCCGTGGGCGTTTGACCAAACACACCAGATTTGTGAGAGATATGATCCGGGAGGTGTGTGGGTTTGCCCCTTATGAGAGGCAGGTCATGGAATTGTTAAAGGTCTCCAAGGATAAGAGAGCCCTTAAATTCATCAAAAAAGGGTGGGAACTCACATCCGTGCCAAGAGGAAGAGAGAGGAGCTCAGCAATGTCCTAGCTGCCATGAGGAAGGCTGCTGCCAAGAAGGATTAAACTGGTCCCTGCCTGCCTTGCCCATTTACCCAATAAACATTTGACAAATTAAATTTTTTTTTAAATTAAAAAAAGGAAAAAAAACCTGAGCCATGCTCAGCACATCTGTCCCTTATGAGATACTGACAATGAGATGAAAATGAAATATCTGTTCGGCAATTTCACAATGTGCTTTTCTTTACCTTTTTAGAGTATTTAATGTTGGTGATGGACTGTTTAGTTTTCTGTTCTGTGTATTTGTGTTCATGAGTCTTTCGTGTTTTAAAATTTTCTTTTCTGATAGGGATAATAAAATAATTGTCCCATACCAAATACCCATTTTATACACTGGAAGGAAGGAAATATTTATTGAGCACTTATCATGTGTCAATCACTGTGCTAAGAGGTTTACAAATATCATCTCATTAGATCCTCACAGTAACCCTAGAAGATAGTTGCTGTTATTCCTGATTTTACAATTAAAGAAACTGAGTCAAATAGAGTTCAAGTAATTTACCTAGGGTCACACAGTTCCATCTGAGGGTAGATTTGTTGGGGTTTTTTTTTTGCAAGGCAATGAGGTCAAGTGACTTGCCCAGGGTCACATAACTAGGTAATTTTTAAGTTCCTAAGGCTGGATTTGAACTCAGGTACTCCTGACTCCAGGGCTGGTGCTCTATCCACTGTGTCACCTAGCTGCCTCCTGAGGTTAGATCTGAACCCAGATCATTGGGTGTCTCAAACATTGGGAATGTTTTCCAGAAGGAAACTTAAGCCCTTTTTTGGGAGACCCTAGACAAGAGAAATAACTAAGCTTTGCTTAAGTTCAGTCATTTTTGGTATCATTCTTTGGCTTATAACTTCTTGTGATACTATAAGAGGCTTTCTACTTTCTATGACCATGGAATCTGAGTTTGTTGCAGTTTGTTGTTTGTTTGTTTGTTTGTTTGTTTGTTTAAGATGGAAGGCATGGAACTTTTAAGGCCCTGAGAGTCTGAAAGGTATAGAAGGTACACTGGCATCCTAGCATTCTGGTACAGAATTCACTTCAGTGACCCATAGTTCCAGACAAGTTTTTGCAATTTTTGGTCCCAGGAAGCAGTTCTCAATCTAAAGATAGACTACCTTCAAATATAGAACTGTTAAATTCAGGGTGCACTTTTTCCTTTTTTTTTCTTTTTTCTTTTTGAAGAAGGCTAATGTACAAATATTTTTTGCATGATGTATATGTATGATGGGTATCATGTTTCTTGCTATCTCAATGGGTAGGGATATAGAAGGAGGGAGACAATGTGGAGCTAAAAATAAAAATTAAGTTAAATTTTTTTTAAAAAATCTGTGCTAGGAACAAAATGTTAACTCCTCCTAAGCAGTTTAAGCTAGATAGTTTTGCTTGTTTGTTCCTTTTTTAAAGATTATTGAGACATTCTTTTGGATTTGGTTGCTTTAGGAGACTAAGGGTTGGTTGACTTCCCTTCCTTATCACATGAGTACAAAGTAATCATTGGAAGGGTGCAAGGGGACTAGCTCCCACATACTTTTTCAAGATGGGAGCCTCTCTCAGTTGAATCAATTCAAGGTGACCTCAGGGTCTATCCTTGTTGAATATCCTTCTCTTGTTATGATTAAGTAAAATTTCCTTTTTTAAATTGTTGAATGACCCACAAGGGTCTCATTCTATTCTACTATGGAACCTAAACTACCATGGAAATCAGACCCAACTCAGAACAACATCCAATCAATTATTCCATAAGCATTTATTAAATACATACTTTATTCAAGACATAGCCTAGATGCTAGGGATAGGATGACAAAAACAGTTTTCCTTGCCCTCAGAGAACTCATGTTCTATTGGTGGAGACAGTTTATACTCATATTAAGTAGATATAAGATAAATACAAGATAATTTTTCAAGGGGAAGCAATAGCAGCTGAAGTGAACAGGAAAAATTTCATGTTGAAGTTGAGATTAGAAGGAAAGTAAGGAATTATATGAAGCAGATATTAAAAAAAGGTATCACATTCCATGAATGAAAAAGAACAGCCTGTGCAAAAAACCAGAGGCTGGACTTGAAATATTGGTGGAAAGAAAATCCTGGCCAGTTCATCTGGACCACTGGGCTCATGGGGAACACATACATAATAAGGCTGAAAAACTAGTCAGTTGGTGACAGACTTTAAATGCCTTTTTATTTGATTTCAGAGGTAATAAGAGGTCTCTGGAATCTATTGATTAAGGAAGTGGCACAGAAAAATCTATTTTCTAGGAATATCTCTTTGGCAACCACGTGGAGAGAGAAGGAAAGAAGACCAATTAGGAGACCATTACAAAAGTCTAGATAAAAAGTAATGAGGACCTTTAAGGCAATAGATAGGCAAGTAAAAAAGGAATAAATTTGAGAGATCAGGAGATAGAATTGACAAGACTTGGCAACTGATTCTCCATGATTCTGATTGTTAATTCAGGTACCTGGAAGAATGGTGGCATTCCCAACAAAAACCAAAATAGCAGAGTTGAAAAAAGGGTCAGGGAATGGGAGGAAAACCAAGTTCTATTTTTAGCATGTTAAATTTGAGATGACATCATAACAAACTAATACCAATAATATTTGTCACTTGCTAAATAATAGTAATAAATATTATTATATCTAAGGTCCCTTCCAGATATAACACACCAGGTTAAGAGATGAAGACCAGGAAACACTCAAACCTTCCGAGTATTTGCTTCTGATATCTCTCAGGACCTAAGGATTCATTTGGTATCCTGAGAAGGTTTTACCAAAGCTACTTTCACTATGTGGCAGGATACAGGCTTCCCCAAGCTCAGACTGTTTCTGTTTCCTTAGAATGAAGGGGCTCAGGGGAAAAACTGGAGCTGGGCACTGAGCTCAAGGAACTCAGCAGGATGCTGGCCCCATCAGGACCAGGCCACAGGAGATCAGTGTTTTAAATTATCAAGCAACTCCAAAGATAGAGAAGGCAGGAGACCCCCACGTGTCAGTGGACTCCAGCTGTGCCTGCAGTTTATTTGCAGGGAATTCCTCTAGTCTTGACATTCAACTTGGTCTGGTTTTCAGCACCTTAACCTCAGGCTTCTGACCTAATGGAAATCAGATGGTTCAAATGCCTCTGGCTCAGGTCTAGAGAACCCCTTGCTGAGCATATTGAGACCCAGGGGACAAGGAGCCTGGCAAAAGGGGCCAGTGAGCAGGGAAGACAACCCCTCACCCTTCTGAACAGCTGGGTGGCCTCACATCTTGAGGTCATCAAAAACCCGCAGCTGCATAAAAGACAGCTGGAAACCAGGCATGACCTAATCAAGCTGTGGAGTCCTTGAGCTGAGGGTTATACCCTCTCAACTCCTCCCATAGGTAAGTCCAAAGGGAAATTGACTTTGGGGTTGGATGGGTTATATTAGCTACCTTGAGGATAAGCACAGATCCTAAGAGAGCAGCACTGCAGACCAGGAAGTGTCTGAGGAAGAATCAAGGCTAAACCATCTGAGGAAATTGTCTATAGCAGATAATCCACCATCATTAGTTTTGGAAGCTTTCTCCT
Organism: Macrotis lagotis; assembly: GCF_037893015.1. NCBI lineage: Eukaryota > Metazoa > Chordata > Mammalia > Peramelemorphia > Peramelidae > Macrotis > Macrotis lagotis. The sequence goes on along the minus strand of NC_133658.1, from coordinate 357,870,287 downwards.
CCCCATTCTAACTATACCCCATCTCCATTTTACCTCAGCAGACTTACTTACTTGTCCCCTAGGCTAAAATCCAGTATAATTGATTATCATTGAATGATGACATGAAGGGCAGAAAACCAAAGATCAAAACAATTCTGTATTCCCCATATTGGAGATTCTGGCAAAGAGGGTAAGAATGATGATATACAGGTAATTGTGAACTGACTCTTATCAGAATTTTGTGTTAGTGACATCTTCCTGGCAGATCAGTCTGCATTCCTCCCCATCTTGCTAATGTGAAAGGGCCAGGGTAAAACCTCATTGACCCCATCATTTGTGTTCACTAAGCCCAGTTAATGCAGGGCCAGGAGGCAACTTTTCTTCTATTTCCTAGTGACCTTTGGTATCCTTTCCTAAAAGAGAAAGTCAATTCTTTAAAATCTAATGGCATGAAATTAGTGGAATTCTAAGTTACCTTCTCCAAGAAATGAAGGTTTCCCTTTCTTGGTAATGACTTTTCCTCTCTGACCTCACATAAATTTGCTTGATAATTCCAATACACTTTCCTTGACTTGGCAACTGATTTTCCAGGATTCTGAAGTTGTGAACTCAGGTGCCTGGAAGGATGGTAGTGTCCCCAACAAAATATTGTCTATGCAATATATAATTATCTCCTTAGATGAAAAGCCCGGTGAGGCTTTCCCAGTTTGTGGATGAGAAACAGGTGCAAAGAAGTTAAAAAGAAAAAAAAAGATTTGACAACCATCACATAAGTGATATGTTAGGGCAGAATTTGAACCCAGACCTTCCTGATTCCAAGTCTAGCACTTTCTACTATGCCATCTTTCTATATTAGTGGGCATTGCAGTTAACAAATCAAACAAGTATTTATTAAGAGCTTACTATGGGGGCAGCTAGGTGGCGCAGTGGATAGAGCACGGGCCCAGGAGTCAGGAGTACCTGGGTTCAAATCTGGTCTCAAACACTTAATAATTACCTAGCTGTGTGCCCTTGGGCAAGCCACTTAACCCCATTTGCCTTGTAAAAAAAAAAACCTAAAAAAAAAAAAGAGTTTACTATTGTGCTAGTGCTGAGAATACAAATATAAACAGAAAGTAAGACAGTCTTTTTTGGAGGGGTAGTTTTGTTTTTTGTTTTTGCAAGGCAATTTGGTTAAGTGATTTGCCCAAGGTCACACAGCTAGGTAATTATTAAGTGTCTGACACTTGATTTGAACTCAGGTTCTCCTGGCTCCAGAGCCAGTGCTCTATCTACTGCACTACCTAGCCACCCCTCAGACCCTATCTTGAGGAGCTTACATTCTTTTTTTGTCTTTAGGTTTTTGTGAGGCAAATGGGGTTAAGTGGCTTGCCTAAGGCCACACAGATAGGTAATTATTAAGTGTCTGAGGCTGGATTTGAACTCAGATACTCCTGATTTCAGGGCCAATGCTCTATCCACTTTGCCACCTAACTGCCCCAAGGAACTTACATTCTAATGGGGTCAGACCATATATAAAAGAAAGTAGAAAAGTGGGAAGAAGTAAACTTTCTGGGTGGAAAACTTTCTGTGAGACCTTAGAGAAAGTCTTGAAAGGTCAGACATGCAGCCTAGAGACAAATGAAAACATGAGTAACTTGTTGTCCTCTAAAATGGAGATTCTGGGAGAAACCCGTCAATCAGTAGGAAAGGTCACAGAGAGTAGAGGGTATTTACTGTTGTGAAGCTCAAGGGGCTGTGGACTCCAGTAAACCTTGTCCATTAACCATTTTTGTTCAGTCATTTTTTTCAGTTGTGTCTTACTTTTCATGACCCCATTTGTGGTTTTCTTGGCAGAGATTCTAGATTGGTAAGCCATTTTCTAGCTCATTTTACAGATGAGGAAACCGAGGCAACCAGGATTAATTGACTTGTCCAGTGTCACACAACTAGTTAAGTTTCTGAGGCCCAATTTGAACTCATGAAGATGAGACTTCATAAGAAGACTCCAGACTCAGCACTCTGAGCACCAACTATGTTTCCCTCATTGCCCAAACTTTGGGCATTTCATAGGATCATAGATTTAGAGCTAGAAGGGTTTATAAAGGGCATTAGTCCTATTCCCTCATTTTATAGATGAGGACACTGTGGCCCTTGAAGATGAGATGATCTGCCAATGGTAACATGGAAGTAAGTAGTATTACTTACTGCTACTGTTCTCTTCTTCCTTTACCCATCACTAGATGGCTTTTCACCCACTAAGAATGCCTTGTAATGCAAAAATCTGCTCCCTCCATTAAGTCAGGCTCTTATGCTTTCAGAAATAATCTCATGCTTATTTTATAGCCCAGAGTTTCTTCCTCTATTTCCTCTTTTTTTTATGAGAATATTTCACCCTTTTAACATAATTCTCCTCAGTTTATAGGGCAGTTAGGTGACACAGTAGATGGAATGCCAGGCCTGAAATTAGAAAGACAGATCTTTCTGAGTTCAAATCCAGCCTCAGACATTTACTGTGTGATCCTGGGCAATTCATTTAACCCTGTTCGTCTCAATTTGCTTATTTGTAAAATAAATTGGAGAAGGAAATGAGAAACTACTCTAGTATCTTTGCCAGGAAAACCTCAGATAGGATCATGAAGAGTAACACATTTCTGAAAAGCAACAATCTCCTTGTAACTTCTCTTTTTTATTTCCCCCCTGAAGCATTGGTTTTAATATTAAAAGAACTTTTCATTGAATAAATGAAAAAATACTTTATTAAGGATTTGCTATATGCCAGTAAATGTCTTAGTTCTGGGAATACAACTACAAAAGCAAGGCAGTCCCTGCTCTCAGGAAATTTATATTCTTTTACATTTTTAATGGATTTAATTAATATTTTAGTTTTTACATTAGCTACATTTCCCCAAATCCCTCCCCACTTCCCAGATAATCATCCTTTATAACAAACATTTTTTAAAAAAGAATGAGGAAAAAAATCAGCAAAATCAATCAACACATTGAAAAAATCTGGTATTATATGTAGTGCTTCATTCCCATGGATCTCAATCTCTATGAAAGAAGGAACCTTCTTATATCTCTTTTGGAATAAGCTTACTTTTTATTATTTTTAAATTAATTTTATTATCTCTGAAATATTTATTATTTCAATTATTTTGTGGTAGCTAGTCTTTCCATTTATATTGTTGTGATTATTGTACATATTGTTTTCCTGTTTTTGTTTATTTCATTTTGCATTAATTCGCATAATTCTTTCTATGCTTCTCTTTCTTTTGTTCCTCATTTTTTATAGCATAGAAATATTTTATTATATCCATTAACCACAATCTGTTTAGTCATTCCCCAATTGACTGGTATTTACTTTGTTTCAAGTTCTTTGCTCCCACAAAAAAAGTGCTACTATTTTGGGAATATGTAGGAGCTTTCTTTTTGCCACTTTCTTGGTGTATGTATCTAATGGTAGAATCTCTGAGTCAAAAGATATGGACATTAATTATTTGTATAATGCTTTCCAGAAAAACTGTAACAATGTAACATTAGTGTGCCTGTTTTTATAACCTTTCTAAAATTGACTATTCCTATCGTTTGACAATTTTGTTGATTTTCTGGGTAGAAAAGAAAAACTCAGGATTTTTAAATATATATTTTTGTTTCATTAAATATTTCACAATTACATATAAAACAAATTTTAACATTCATTTTTTTAAAAATGAGTTTCAAGTTCTTTCCCTCTCTCCTGCCCCTTCTCCCTGAGAAGTCTAAGCAATGTGATTCTAATTATATATGACATGTGAAGTCATGCAAAACATATTTCCATAATAACAATGTTTCAAAAGAAAAACAGACACAAAAACAAGAAAAATAAGAAAGTGAAAAAACCCTATCCTCATCTGTATTCAGAGTTCATCAGTCCTCTCTCTGGAGGTGAATAACATTTTTCATCATAGGTCCTTCAGAATTGTCTGGTCATTGTATTGCTGAGAACAGCTAATGTCACAACTGATCATCCTTACAATACTGCTTTTACTATATACAGTTTTCTCCTGTTTTTGCTCACTTCTTTTTGCATCAGTTCTCATTTTCTTCTTATTAGTGATTTGGAATATTCTTTAAAATGGGTGTTAATACTTGTAGTTCTTCTTTTGAGAAGTATTGGTTCATATTTTTTGACCACTTCTCTATCTGGGAATGGATTTTGAACATATATTTCTTTGAGTTGTCTATATTTCTTAGATATCAAATTTTTTTTCAAGATATTTCATGCAAAGTTTCCCCCGCAACCACTTTCCTTCTTATCCTAGACTTGTGCATTTTATTAGTGCAAAACTTTTCAACGACTAATAATGGGAATTACCTACTTTATCTCTAAAAAATGTTTCTTTTCTATTTTTTATTGGAGAATCTTTAATATTCAGGTTACATATTCATTTTTAATTTCTTGTGGATTGTGTTGGTAAAAACCTTATTACTACCAGACTGCCTTCCAGGAGTTCTTAACAAGTAGGGAATTATATTCTAAATGAAACTTTAAACTAACTATCCCAAAGTGAGGCCATCTATTTCTTTATCTCAGGAATCTAGGATTATCTGAAAAATTGAGATGTCTTTCTCTAATGCTATCAGTTAAAATGCTCTTTCTGGCTATACTCCCCCCATACCCTAGTCGCCTGTGACTAGCACCCCAATTCCATTTAACCAATTAATATCAATTAGCTTTTACAAAAGGATATATAATCTGCAAGAAAAGAAGTACAGACATTTCTACTTGTCAACTCAGGAGCATACTTTTCTCTAGCTCACTTTGGTCTCTGAGGAGAGTGGGTTTAGAGGAGACCAAAGCTAGATGGTAACTTCAGTTACTATAAGCCAGTAGACCAGCCTCACTAAATTTACATTCAAATGTAGTCTCCCAGAAGCATGAATCTTGGTCTCAGCTACCCTAAGACTATGGTTTTAGAGTCAGCCTTGGCCTTCCTCAGGAAGACCTCATTCCTCATTCCTGAGGAAGATGCAAGGCTGACTCTAAAACATAGACACTATTCCAAAAGTCTCAGACTTCAAGGCTGCTAAATTCTAACATAGTTCACTTTCTTGAATTTTCAAAACTCTTAAGTTCTCCGTCAACCATTTCAATCTACCAGTCAACTAACAAACATCAAGGCAAGAAAAGAAGCCTCTTTTCATATGTCATATGTTGTCTTCAGATAGGGAGGAGACCCAAGGCCTTTCCCCTTACAGATTTATCTCTTACCAAAAGTTATCTGACAGAAAGAAGTCAGCTGAGAAGAGATCAAATCAAGAGGGAAGTGGAGGAGGTTATCCTTGACTCAAACTTTAGAATGAATCCCCAATTACCAAGGTTCTTTGTTAGCAGACTGAGGCATTTCCATTACATCCTCAAGAATCTCCCATTAATGAAGAAAAAAATCAATATTAGAACAAAATCAAAAGATTGAAAAAAATTGTGAATAAATGAAACATCCACTATTGAAACCAAAACCAAATGAAGGAAATTTAAGTATTATGTCTTGAAAACCATGACCAGTTGCTCCCCCAAAAATCTTTATGTACCATATTTTATGATAAAAAGAAAATTGTTGAAAACCATTAGTCAGAGGGGAAAACAAAAATAGAAAGACTCTACAGGTTGCCTCCTAAAAGAAATCTCAAATTGAACAGACTCAGGAATATTATAACCAAAATCCAGAATTTTCAGGACAAAGGAAAAAAAAACTTCAAGCAGTCAGGAAGAAAGAGAATAATGTGTCAAGATCACAGAAAACCCTAGCAGAAATTACTATAAAGGAAAAGAAATCCCATAATATCATGTACAAAAAAGTAAAAAGAAAAAACTTATAGCCAAAAAATAATTTATCCTGGAAAACTGAGTATATAATTCTGTATGATAAAAAAATGGAATTTTTCTAAAATTCATAATTTTCAAATATTATTTATGTCAAAAGCAGAGGTGGGGGCAGCTAGGTGGCACAGTGGATAAAGCACCAGCCCTGGAGTCAGGAGGACCTGAGTTCAAATCCGGCCTCAGACACTTAATAATGACCTAGCTGTGTGGCCTTGGGCAAGCCACTTAACCCCATTGCCTTGCAAAAACCTTAAAAAAAAAGCAGAGGTAGATACAATCTTTAAGATACAAATGCAGGAGACAAGAGAAATTTAGAAATGTAATCATATTTGAACAATTAAAAGTAGCAAAATGATGCTCAAGTGTTATATCCTAATTGGGGGGGGTGGAACCATTGACCCTTTAAAACCCATTGTGTTCAATGAACCAAAGATAGAACAAAGAAAGACCAACTAAGGGAATTGTGGTGTTTTGTTTGATTTATGAGAAAAAGAAGAGGGAAGGAAAGGGATGTACTATGGAAGAAATGGAGAAGAGGAAAAAATTGTTATTTCTTATAATGGGGACACATCAGAATAAATGAGTGAATAAGTGAATAAATGGCAAGTAAGCAGTAAGCCTTTTCTATATACTTGGCACTGAGTTAGGTGCTATGAATATAAATATAAGCAAGCAAGACAGTCTCTGCTTTCAAGGAAATTAGGCATTAATAGAGAAAGAAAACACATATGAGGATCAGTGGCAGTGGGAGGAGGTCAATAAGAAGTCTACAATGAAGTCAAGAAAGAAAACTGTTGACAATTTCACTAATGAATACTGATACAAAAATGACAACAAAAAAGCTATAGAAACAGTTTTTGTTTTTTGATTTTAGTTTTTGCAAGGCAATGGGGTTAAGTGGCTTGCCCAAGGCCACACAGCTAGGTCATTATTAAGTGTCTGAGGCCGGATTTGAACTCAGGTACTCCTGACTCCAGGGCTGGTGCTCTATCCACTGTACCACCTAGCTGCCCGAAACAGTTTTTAAATTACTAATTAGAATAACTCAAATTTAGGCCAGAAATGCAGAATTGATTCAACACAAGGAAAACTACAAATATAATATATCACATGAATAACAAAAATAATAAAAATCATACTATCATGCCAAAAACTACATAAAAAGTTTTTGACAAAAATACAACACTCAGTTATATCATTGTTGTTGTTGTATTGTGTTGTGTTGTTTTTTAACACTCTAGAATGCACAGGATTAAATGTAACCATCTTTAAAATGGTAAACAATAAATATCAAAAAAATGAAAGCTGCTTATAGTGCACAGTGCCTTCTTTGTTGTGGGTGTGCCATGGATGGTCCTGTGACAGTGTCAGGAGGTAGACAGGATGCACCCAAGATTCAGAGTGAGATGTAGTTTTTGGATGTGATCAATATGGGAATTTGATGCGTTTGCCTATGCCTAATCAGAAATTTAATAACTGTGTGAAAGGGAAGGAAGGAAGGAAGGAAGGAAGGAAGGAAGGAAGGAAGGAAGGAAGGAAGGAAGGAAGGAAGGGAGGGAGGGAGGGAGGGAGGGAGGGAGAGGGAGGGAGAGAGGGAAGGAGAAGAAAAGAAAGAGAAAGAAAGAAATTGAAATAATAAGCATATGCAAAGAGGAAACTAAATTATTACTATTTGCAAATGATATAATGCTTTACTTAGAGAACCCTAGAGATTCAATTAAAACACACAGACGCATAGACAAGACACAGACAAGACACGGACACACATACACACTCACACACCAGATACAAAATAAGTTTGTTAGTGTAGGAAAATCTCTGACATCTGAGGAAACCAGGAAAGCACTTTTGCTGAACCTGAAGTCTGAGTTGAGTTGAAGGAAATGAAGGATTCCAAGAGGTAAAGGTGAGGAGGGAATGCATTCCAACAATGTATACAAAGATATGAACATGGGCGATGGAATGTCATATGTGAGAAGCAACCAAAAGACCACAAGCCATATGGTTTGAGGACATTAGTAATGTGTAATAAGGAAGGAAAAAGATGGGATCAGTGGTGAAGAATTTTTAAGTTTTATTTTTTTTTAAAGTTAGGAGGAGTATTTTATATTTGATAATAGATTTCCACCAGGTTTTGTTGAGCAGGTAATTATATAAACAGACTTGTTCTTGCAGAAAATCACATTGGTAGCTAAATGTAGGATGGATTGGAATGTGGAGAGTGTTGAAGAAAAGAAACTAATAGGGAAACTTTTATAATGGTCCATTTGGGCCTGATTTGGGCCTGAATTACAGTAGTGACTGTGTGAGTATAGAAAAGAAACACATGAAAGGGATGTTTCAGGGCTAAGAAATTACAAGTTTTGGCAATTAATTGGATATACAGGGTGAGAGTGAAGATCTGAGAATGATTCAAATTTGCAAAATGGGGTGACTGGCAAGATGTTGAAACCCACTATGGAAATATGGAAAAAAGTATTGAGAAAAATATAATGAGTTCTTCTTGGACATGATGAGTCCCAGCTGTAGAGCTATAGTACAAACTAAAAGGTTATGATTAAACCTGACTAAAATCCAAAATAGTTTGCCTTCTGCCTTTGCTGTGCCTGGACTAAGGGAGAAACTGGGTCAGTCTCGTTACCCTCCTCCCTCAAAAGGAAACCTTCTCATTTGTTGCTTTTTATCTTTATTACAATGTGGGAAAAAAATAAGGGAACTACATTGTGAAAATGAACAACTTTAATATATTTAAGAAGTGATCAATACAATGACCAACTCTAATTCCAGAGGACTAATTATAGAGCATTCTGGTTGGTTGACTGTACTTTGTTTTTGAAGAGAACCAAATGACTTCACCATATTGGGGTCAAGGTACAATGTATCAAACTGTGGCTAATCAGACCATACAAATTCAGAAAGCTCTATCACAGATGGAGCACAAATAGTCTATAGGAACATTTGGAGTGGAAATGCCTAAAGATTTGCTCATCTTACATTTCTTTTGAACTACTGCAATTCTACTTTGCACATAGAGCACAGTGCCTTCTTTGTTGTGAACATGATGTGGACAGAATGGACCCAAGATTCAGAGTGAGATGTATTTTTTGGACATGGCCATTCTGGGAATTTGTTTTTATGACTAAATCAGACACTTAGTAGCTGTATGATCCTGGACAAGTCACTTAACCCTGCTTACCTCAGTTTTCTAATCTGTAAAATGATCTGGAGAAGCCAAAAAGGGGCCATGAAGAGTTAAACACAACTGAAATGACTGAACCACAAGAAAAATTATTTTAAAGGGACTTAAATTTTTCTTTTTCGTGTGGAAAGACAGAGTAAATAAAAATAACTTTTTAAAAAAATACTCACTGAAAAACTGTTGAATGCTGGAAATGAAGAATATAGGAAATAGAAAAGACCTTTGACAGACTGCCTTTTGAGGAGGGTGGGGGGAGGGAAGTGAGATTGGGGGAAAAATTGTAAAATTCAAAATAAATAAAACAATTAAAAATTTAAAAAAGACCTTTGAGATCTAATCCAACCACCTTATTTCACAGATGAAGAACCAGAAGCCCAGCGAGAAGTACCCTCCAGAATATATATATATATATATATATATATATATATATATTCCTGTGATGAGTTAGTAGCAGAACCAGGACATATATGGGAGAAAATAAGGCAACAGTATTGTAAAGATAAACAACTTAAATAAATCTATCATTGCATGTCTCTCCAGTTCATTTTGCAAATAAGGAAATTGAGTCAAACAGGGTTAAATGTTTTGCACAGGGTCTTACACACAGTGTCTGAGACTAGATTTGAACTCAGGAAGATAAGTCTTCCTGCCTCTAGACCCAGCATTCTGCACACCGAGACACCACCTAGCTGCCCTATCTTTCTTATACATCATTCCTCTGGTACAGCCAAATTGTCTTCCTTGCTATTGCTCACAAGCAGAATTCTATCTCCCATTTCTGTTCCTTTGCACAGACTTTCTTCTATGTTCTAAACCACACTATGTCTTCATTGCCGAGAGAACTAGGAACAATCCTAAAGGCCATAGAGTTCAGAACAATTTTTCTCCAGGAAAATTATTAAACTTTTCAAAGAAAGTTAAGCCCAAATTATTCTGGAGAATCATATAAAAAGCAAAGAATAATTTGGAACTGGGGAAATAAATATCAAAAACATAAAGAAGAAACAGAGACTTCACCCACAGATCCCGTTTACCTCAGCTTCCTCGTCTATAAAATGAACTGGAGAAGGAAATGGAAAACCATTCTAGTATCTCTGTCAAGAAATCTCCAAATAAGGGGGTGGTTAGGTGACACAGTGGATAGAGCATGGGCCCTGGAGTCAGGAGTACCTGAGTTCAAATCTGGCCTCAGACACTTAATAATTGCCTAGCTGTGTGGCCTTAGGCAAGCCACTTAACCCCATTGCCTTGCAAAAAAAAAAAACCTAAAAAAAAAAAGAAATCTCCAAATAGGATCATGAAGAATCAGACACAACTGAATGACTGAACCACAATTGTTCTAAAGGGATTTACTTTTTTTCTTATTTCTTATTCAGTGTGAGGAAGACATAAATTTTTGTGGATACAGAAGACCTAAGTTTGAATCCAACTTCAGATATTTACCAGCTGTGTGACTCTGGGCAAGTCACTTAATTTCTATTTGCCTCAGTTTACTCATCTATGAAATGGGGATAATGATAGAACCTACCTCCCTGGGCTGTTGTGAGGATCAAATGAAGTAACAATTATAACATACAGTAAACCCTAAAAAAGAAAGAAAACAACTGAGGTCAAATAATATTTCTCATATGAATGTACATTATCAGGAATAAATTTATAACATTCAATAACTTTTGATTCCATGTAGTGGATCAAATAAAACATTTATTTTTCAAGTTGTAAGCTGTTTTATGCTAAATTTGAGTCCCATTTTATATTGTTGAATATAAAGTATCATGTAAACCCTGACTTATTCTCCCAGAGCCAAGCAAGCTATATCTCCCATCAGGTTTTTAGGAGGTACACAGAAGGGCAGGGACATCTCTTCTGCCATCATCTGGAGCCCTTCACCAGCTGAGTTCTCCCCATCATTAGAGGCTTATGAGTTGGCCCCTTTTCCCCCTCCACATTCCATTTAACCACTTCAATTAGAATTCACAAAGGGAGAGTTACTTCAAAGAGAGAGCAAGAACAAAGTACATTTCCCCTAATACACCCTCTTCACCTCCTCTAGGTTCAACATGGTTCAATTCTAATGTGGCATTGGTCCCATAAAGTTTCTTCCCAGATGCAGCATGACTGCAATAGAAAATTTCTTCTTAAGTCCCCTAGCCAGTTTCTAGAAGGTCACTTTTTATTCCTCAGGTTATTATTCATTTTCTTATTGTCAATAACCTTGATATAATAAACTCAGTAGTGGGATTGATAGATCAGAAAGTATCAGGAATTTGGTAATATTTCTTGCATAATTCCAAATTCCAACTCCTTCACTTTACATTAGAGACTGGGAACAGTGTTGCCAAGGCAACCACAGGTGGGACTCAAAATTCAATAAATTTAGAAAATTTTTAGGGATGAATTAATTAAATGTTTGACCAAATATAGCAGGCTACCCTTGGCAGAAAAAAGTTTCCCTAGTTAAGATGAAAGCCAGAACTCAAACCCAGGTGATCTGTTTCTCAAGACCTTCAATCTATTCTGGAGGGGGATTCCTGTTCGGATAAAATTTTTCTTCTAAGGATCCTCCCAGGTGTGAGAGATTCTATAATCTTGGGTTACCATTTTTCTTCTGATTCTTTGAGGCTTCAAGGAACTAATTTTTTTTTGTCTTGAATTGCCTCCATCAGCCTAGAGTTTTATTTGGTTTGTTCTTGTCCTTCATTATTGAAGAAGACCAAAATGACACCACTATGTTAGAGACAAGTTACAGTGTGGCCAATTATGACTTATCAGATCAATATGAGCTCGGAGTGCTTTACCATAGGTTGGGCACAAATAATCCATGTGACACCTGGAGTGAGTTTTCTAAATTTATACATCTCATGTTTCCTATGAATGTTTCAATTCTGCCTTGCTCATAGAGCACAGCATCCTTTCTGATGAGGGCACGACATGCTAGACAGTCCTGTGCCAGTATCTCCCTTGCTGCACAATCAATTCCCAAGTTCAAATGCTCTTCTTGAGAGTATATTTTTATCTCTTTTTTTGGTACACCTCTCCTTTCTTCCATACCCCCACCCCCACCCCCGGTCATGAGCGCTTGCCTTGTATGAGTTCTCCATAAAATAGTCTTTTTTGGCAAACATACATTTTATTTTAATCCCATACCAAGGACAGAGCATGCAGTGTGAGATCTTGTCACAAGAGGGCAGTGTAGACCTGCTGAGCACCTACTTGGAATTCACAGAATTTCAGTATTAGGAGGCACTTCAGGGGCCATCTAATTCAGTGGTGTCAAATTCAAATAGTAATGAGACCATTAAATCAACCATAAGGATGCTTGTGGGTCAGATATTGACCTAGACAACCCACACACGTTTATATTATATATACACACAATACATATATGCAAATGTATGCAATAAACATGTATGTGTACATACACACATGAGTGTATATATCTCAAAATATTAAAATCAAATAGGGACTACATTTTAATCAGATTCTGACCACATTCTGTAGAGTTGTGGACCTTAGTGCTTTGAATTTGATTCTTGATCATCCAGTCTTTGAGAAATGAAGAAGATGAAATAAAACATACTTGTTCTCAATGAGCTTAAAACTTAAAAGAATGAATAAAAGGGGGGGGGCAGCTAGGTGGCATAGTAGATAAAGCACCGGCCCTGGAGTCAGGAGTACCTGGGTTCAAATCCGGTCTCAGACACTTAATAATTACCTAGCTGTGTGGCCTTGGGCAAGCCACTTAACCCCATTTGCCTTGCAAAAACCTAAAAAATAAAAAAAGAATGAATAAAAAGGGGAGGAAGGCAGCTAAGTGGCACAGTGAATAGAATACCAGCCCTGGAGTCAGAAGGACCTGAGTTCAAATCCAGTCTCAGACATTTGATATTTACTTACTAACTGTGTAACCTTGGGCAAGTCACTCAACCCCATAGCCCCACAAAAACAAATTTAAAAACTTAACTAAACTGGATGATAATGATGATGCCCTCAAATAACTGATTTAGGTCAAAATGTGATAAGTACAAGAAGAGGTCCAGACAAAATAGTCAGATATAAGAAGAAAGAGATTACTTCTAGTTGGGGAGGTGAGGATCATGTTTGAGATGACTTTGTGGGGGCAATGGTACCAGAACTGGGCCTCAATGTCATAATAGAATTTCAACAGGTAGAAAAGTGGGGCAGTGAGGCATGGGACAATTAATAAGCATTTATTAAGGGCTTACTATGTATCAGGTACCTTGCTATCATGTAGTAACAAGATAATTAAAAACAGGTTAAGTTAGGGCAGTAGAAAAGGATAGATTAGTTATTACGTAGTATGTGATGAGGACTGAGATGAGCTGGGAACTGGAAAGGGAGTTTGGGATTGGATTGTGGAATTCTTTGAATACCAGGTCAAAGAGTTTATATTCTAATCTCTCAGACTGGGTAGTCACTGAAGGGTTTTGAGAAGAGATGTTGCATGAACAGAGCAGCATGATAGGAAAATTAGTCAGACCATCATCTCATTCCAGTTCAGTGAAGAACTAGGAGGGAAAAAAGGATTGAATAAAACTCCTCTTAGAGTCCCCATCTCAGGGAAGGGTAGCTGGATGGTACAGTGGATGGAGCTGGGCTTGGAGTCAGGAAGATTCATCCTCCTGAATTCAAATCTGACCTCAGATACTTCCTATCTGTGTGACCTCAAACAAGACACTTAACCCTATTTGCTTCAATTTCTTCATCTGTAAAATGAATTGGAGTAGGGAATGACAAACCACTTCAGTATCTCTGTCAAGAAAACCCCAAATGGGCCACCCAAAAGTCAGACACAACTGAACAAAACATATTGTTCCCCTACTCAATAAACTCTGGGAACTTCTATTACTTCTAGTATCACGTATTCCTTTACTTGGGATTTAAAGCCTTTTACACTTAGGTTCGATCTACCTTTACAGCTTAATTATATAGGAAAATTTGTTCTTCTTCATGACCTGAATAATGCAGACAATTTACACTTATTGTTGTTTCTCTGCTCCATCTTCTGCCTCCCTTCTTATGCATTGCCTTTCCACATCCCGCTTCTGCCCCTCCATCCTGACCTGTCGTGCCTGGAGCACTCTACTTTTTCATCTATGTCTCTCAGAATCTCTAGTTTTCTTAAGCCTTAGTTCAAACTTTGCTTTCTATAAGAAGGCTTTTCCTCATCATTGGTAGTATTTTCTCCCTTCCCCAAAATTATTTTAATTAATATTGCATATTTTGGATGTGCCTGTACAAGCACTAGATATCTACCCCAATGGAATGTAATCTGAAGGCAGAGACTTTCACTTTTGTCTTTATATCCCAGTTCATCACTCCTTTCTGTACCTTGTGTTTCTTCCCTGTTTAAGCCATTGCATACTGCACAGATACATACATGCATAGATGTTCCCACTTAAAAGCATAGTGAGGAAAATTCTCAACAGCTGATGAAATTCAAGGTCCTTCCTCTGTACAATCCTTTGCTATAAGGTGAGGCAGAGATACAACAGAACCAATTCAGAATATGACATTGTTATGAAATCTTCCAGACTTGTCCTAACTATGGAAATCCACTCTTCCCTTTTAGTATCTCCTTTTCCCTTCTGGTTAACAATGTTCCTCAAAGCCTTCTTTCCCAAAAGCCTATTTGACTCACTCATCTCCCAACCAAAGCAGGACCTTTTCAGACAGACAATACATACTCTTTTTCTGGGCCTTTGTTTTCCCCCACATCAAATCTCACCTTTCCTGGATCTGCTTCTCAGTGAGACTTCCCAGGCTGTGGGTCCTAGCTGTTCCAAGTCTTGGAAAATGGGCCTCCTCCTGGAACCACCATTTAAAGAGGTTCCAGGTATATCCTGGAATGACTGATAGTGGGAATCAGAACCATTTGGATGATTTATTTTGCAGTGAACTGAAGACAGGAAAACAACGCTAGTCCAAGGTAAGATCAGTACTTCCCTCTTTTCCCCATCTTCAGACCTAACCTGGTGAATACTTCTAGCCAAGGTCACATAACTGACCTCAGGGAAATTTAAGGTCAGAAAAGCCTCAATGACAAAGAAAATGAATAACCAACTGCCCTCCTACACACACACACACACACACACACACACACACACACACACACACACACACACACACACTCCTGTTTCTGTGAAACAGAAGGGGAAAATTAAAAAAACAGAAAGATTCCTCTTGGTATTGTCTAATATGGATACTATTTGATATCAATGAGCCCCCAGAAGGGAAATTTGAGGAAATGCACCTGGGAGTTGGGCACAGGAGCTGATAGTTAAATTTTCAGTGTAAGCATTTACCCCTCAGAAATCTGCAAACCCTATAAATCAGGGCTTGACTTAATTTGCTGATTGTCTAGACTTAAGAAAGTTAATAATGTATATTAAATTTTATGTAACTTTCATTTCTGGAGAACCAGTTATTACACATTTATCTGCATACTCTTGCCTGGGTTCAAAGTTTGGGCTCTAAAATTTATTGGTTGAATGATTGCAGGAAAATGGTTTAAGCTTTCTGTGTCTTGATTCTCATCTTTGTAAAATGGGGAAAGTATCTAAACTCGTTACCTCCAAGGACTGTTGTGAGGAAAATTCTATAAAGTGGGGAAAAAAAGGAAGTGCTACAGAAATGTTTGGGGGGAGGAATGCAGGGAGAATTGCCTTTTTTAAAAAACTGGACTTGTGATTTCTTAAGTTTAAGTAACTTCTACTAATGCAGATTCACACCTTCTCTGCAATTTATGGTCCTAGGCCAGAATGTAATTTATAACATTGAAAGTTAAGTGACATGGTAGATAAAACCAGGTTTTCCTGAGTCTGAGGATGGTGTTCTACCTACTACTCAATGTTGCCTCTGAACTATATTTAAATTTAATAACAACCCTCCCTCTTCCAAAGAGGGCAAACCAGATAAGGATGGGGCATGAGAGTTTAGATTTCTAGACTTGCATTTAATTTCAGTCCATATAGCTACCAGAATCGATAGTGTTCTGAGGGAGATGGAGAAAAGAAATGCCAGTCAACTCAAATGTCATAAAAGAAAAAGAAGTCATTGCCTCACCAGAGTTAATGATGCTTGGTCTCCAGAAAGATGCCGGTACTTGTTAACCACTGGTCCTGGAACCTTGGCTCCCTGTACCTCAGGATAGAGACATTACAAGAGCTCTCTCTCCAAAAGCATTTATTAATATGTCTGATTTCCTTTTTTTCATCATCCCAATCCTGAGACAAGAAGGGAAAACTCTCCCCTGCTGTTCCTTTTCCAGAAAAGGTTGGTGTGTGGATGTGAAATCATGATTCCCTCCCTTTCCAAACTCCTAAAGTAAGAGACCTGTGAAAAGAAGGATCAGGAGATAGAAGGATGAATCTCCTACCACTGGGTTTGTCCTTATTTCCTTTTTACTCAGTCCTTTTTAAGTAAAAGGTGTTGCCAGGAAAAGTTGAAAGTGTAAATGAAGTATTCCATACTAGGGGAGTAACTTAACTGAGCATGAAAAGAACATATAATGACATAATGACATAATGACCTTGTCCTAAGGAATAGACTGCTTCATTCATTACCTTAATTCCTCAGCCACTCATTGTGCATAAGACCCAATAGTAATATAGGTTTTGTCATCATAAGATAGGTTAGGGTCCCTCAACTATGGAACTCATCTCTGAACCAGGAATAATTGTTTAACAGAGTCCTCCTAGGTCCTTCCTGGGAAGTATATATAAGTATTGAGAAGAAAGTTTATGGAATCATCAGCATAGAATTAGGAACGACCTCAGAGGGCATTTGAACCAATTTCCTCATTTTATAGATGAAGAAATGTGGAAGACTGGAATAGAGGAAGGTAGGGAGAACGAGGATTTCTGAGCACTCTTGTTTTCAGAGTTATTAGAAGCAGGCTCTTTCTACCTAGGAGACACTAACTGGGCTGCCCCAAATATTCTGAGAGTAAAGCTGTATATTGAGGCAATTTGGCAGCAATGTGAGTAAAGAGCTAGACCAGAAGTCAAAAAGACATAATTTCAATTCTAGACTTATTAGCTATGTGGGGCAGCTAGGTGATACAGTGTTTAGAGAATTGGCCTGAGAATCAAGAGGACAGGAGTTTGAATCTGGTCACAGATATTTGCCACTTACTAGCTGTGTGACCTTGGGCAAGTCACTTAACTCTGATTGCCTCACATCCAGGGCCATCTCCAGTCATCCTGATTCCTATCTGCCCACTGGACCCAGATGGCTCTGAAGGAGAAAGTGAGGCTGGTGACTTAGCACAGTACTCTTTCACTCAAATCCAGTTCATGTGCTTGTCATAGCATCACCTCCCTGATGTCATGGGCTTCTTTGAGAATGAAGGACAAACATCATCATCATCAATATTAGCTATGTCACCCTGGGCAAGTCACTTAACCTCTGCTTGCTTCATTTTCCTTAACTGTAAAATGAGTTAGCTAGGTAGCAGAGTGGTAAGGGCTTGGAGCCAGGAAGACTTATCTTTCTAAGTTCAAATTCAGCCTCAGACACTTACAAATTGTGTGACCCTGGGCAAGTCACTTGATTCTACCTCAATTCCTCATCTGTAAAATGCAGGAGTTAGATTGTGGGTAGGTTCATAAAATTATCTTGGCTCAAACTTCTTTAAGATCTCTTCTGGTTCTTACTCTTAACATTGATCCTTACTGAACAGATGAAGAAATGAGGATATGAGAGAGGAAATAACTTGTCCAAAGTCACATGGGTAGTTTGTGATGGGGCCCATATTTTATTGTTTCCAATTCTGGTTTTGTGTAATCTCCACATCAAATGGGAGGACCAGTGTACTAAAAGACTGTTGAATTCTGAGTCAGAACTGAGTGTGAGACCCAGATTTGACATTGTGATCCTGGCTGGGCCTGTCACCTAACCTAACTAACCCTTTATTTTTTTCATCTGCAAAACAGAGAAAATAATATTTATTATCACAAAGGTTTATGGTAAAGAAAGTGCTTTGTGAGACGTGTGATGGAAAATACCATTCACATCCAGAGAAAGAACTATGGAATCTGAGTGCAGATCAAAGCATACTGTTTTCAGTTTTTAAAATTTTTTTATGTTTTTTTTCTTATGATTTTTCCCTCTTTTTCTGATTCTTCTTTCACAGCTTGACTAATATGGAAATGTTTAGCATGATTGCACTTGTATAACCTATATCAGATTACTCGCTGTCATGGGGAGGGGAGAGGGAAGGGAGAGAAGTAGAAAAATGTGGAACTCAAAATCTTACAGAAAAAGAGTAATTAAAACTATCTTTACATGTAACTGAAAAAATAAAATCCAAAGAATTTTTTTAAAGTGTTTTGGGATCCTTACAGTGTCATAAAAATAGGAATCACTGTCATTTTTCCACAAGATGGTTTGAAAGTAGCTTTGGGATATGGGAACAACTTCTGATTAGGGTATCTTCTCCAAACTTGGGAAAAATCATTTACCATTGTAGGTATGAGACCACTGAATCTAATCCAGGCTAGGTTTTTAATTACAGAAATTGACTCTACTGGTTTGGATGAGGTAGCCCTAGACTCCATGGAAAGAGCACCAGGATTGCAAACAAAGAACCTGAGTTTCAACCTCAGTTCTTTCATATATAATATTGTGGTGACCTTAGCAAGACAATTAATCTCCCTGAGCCTCTGTTCCCTCATCTGTAAAGTGAAGGTGATGGACCAGGTGACTTCCGATGGTCCCCAAGATCTGTGATCTCATAATCCCTTCTCTGAATCCAAGTTTCTCTTTGCAGCTAGGCCTATTGACTGACCTTGCCTTACTGAAGTAGCTGTTTTGAGAGGACAATGGATAGATAGTATTATCAAGAGTCTTTGGGGTTATGGAAAAACCCCCAGAACAGATAGCCCCTGTGGTAAGGATGGTAAAATTACCATAGTTTGCCACTATCTGATCGAGAGCCTGCACTATTTACATCTCACGGATGGCTCAAAGATTCTCCAAGTGCCATAAGTCCTTTACAAATACAACCTAATTTAAGCATGTATGTCCACAAATTCAGATGTATATGTATATGTGTGTGTGTGCATGTGCATGAAAATGTGCACCGCCCCTCTGGAAATCTAGTCAGAGCTCCCGACAACCCATATAAGCCAGCTCACGGAGCGTGGCAGTAAAGTGTCATTCACTGGCCAGCTGGAGACACTGAGCCTCTGCAGACCAGGAAGGGAGGCTCATTAGCAACGAAGTCCAGGAACCAAGGACTCTCAGAAAGGTATGTAACAAATATTATCCAGATGTTGAATTTTCTTCCTCACTTCCTCCCCCCCTTTACCCTGCTCTTCATCCTAGTCAAAGAGCAAATGTGGTTTTCACCTTATTCAGCAAGGTGGGAAAACCACCTTCCCCTTCTCAGCGTGTAGATCTATGCTGCACAGACTCAAATGTTGGAGGCCAATGCCTGATTCCTTTAGATAACA
Source organism: Macrotis lagotis (assembly GCF_037893015.1). Classification (NCBI taxonomy): domain Eukaryota; kingdom Metazoa; phylum Chordata; class Mammalia; order Peramelemorphia; family Peramelidae; genus Macrotis; species Macrotis lagotis. The sequence continues at coordinate 357,850,786 of NC_133658.1, read as the reverse complement.
CCTGCCTCCTGAGGATCATGAGTCACTTTTATCATTTGGTGCCTAGGACAACTGTAGGAATCCAGCTAGGTAAGTGAATGTGTACCAGGTTTGGGCAAATCTGCTTAGAGGACAGAAGGCATATTAAAATCAGAGCAATTCCTAAGTCAATTGCTGGCTATATAGACAACCCATTTCTTTATGAATCTGCCCAGGAAGCCATGTGGACCTAAGGTTGGTCACCAATCCACTACTTTTGACTTTGACTTTGGCCCTCTTAGAAATGAAAGAGAACTTAGCCACTTCATCTTATGAGAAACCCAGCATTGCCTGGAGTGAATGGCTAACAAGGGGTTATTAAATCTGCTCACAGAGCTGTTCCCCAGGCTTAAGCTTTGCTGGGGTTAATTCTGTATAGGATGAGGGAAAACAGATCTCCCTGAGCCCTAGCTGTATCCTGACCTCCAGTCGGTCCCTTCTTGCCCACTCTTGAACACTAACTTCTCCAAAGGGAAACCTAAGAATGTCCACAGCCTCTCCTGCAAACTTCTGGGGCGGCAGCAGCAGGGCCTGGGTCTGGGGTCAGCTGGAGGGGTCCTGCCAGTCGAAACAATCGATTAATGGTAACTGGGAGTGCAGAGCCAAGGGAAGAAAGCCACCCCACTTTTCTATCCGCTCGAATGCTACATCTAAGAATCTTGTGATATTCAGCTGTGCATTTGGGCCAGTGATTCTTAGAAATTAACCCAAGAACCAGTTGGGAAGGGAAGAGCCTGGAGAGCTGCTACCTCATTGCCACCACCCATTTTTTAGAGAAAATACAGACGTCATCTTGTGGGGCTTTTGCACTGTCGAATGGATCCTTTAAAAAATATATTTTTTTGGTTTTGTTCTTCTTGCAAATATGATATGGGGCAGAGGGGAATAACCCAGACTTTTAGGAGCCCTAAGAGCAAGCTAATACAATTTTGCATATCTTACTGGATCACCAGGAAGACCTTTATAAATTTGCTTTGAGAACCACCGATCTGGAGAAGACATTTTGATTTCAAAACAGTACTGGAGACCCTTCATTTGGTTTGGATACCTTCCTGTTTAGCTCAAGAGAACGTTTGTGGATCAGGGCCTATTCAGCATAAAGGAGAGGTGAGCCCTAAGTGGGGAATCACTGGGGTGCCTAACATTTTAAAGAGTCTTCTTTAGTCATTGTTACTTTGTGACTCTAATCCTATGATTGCTTTTTTCCTTGCCTTGGGATCTTTCTGACCAAATGAAAAATTTTTGAGCTACAACTTAAAAATGATTACTGGTTTTGGAATCAGATGACCTAGATCAAAATCCCAACTTTATAACTTCTTTAATTATGCAATTTTGGGACAAAATACTTAGCTTCTCTAGGTCTCTGTTTCCATATCTGTTAAAAGAAGGGCTTGAACTGGACGATTTCTCAGATTTCTTTCAGCTTTAAATCTTTGCATTCCTAGGATCTCTTGAGTTAGTATCTTAACTCCTAGAGAATTAGTTTATGGTTATTCAATAAAAAGCTAATACCACAGACTTCCTGATTCGGGAAGAATTTTTCAAGATCTAAAAATTCTCAGGTAAGAGAATTCAGCTGCAGCTCACTTGTGGTAGACGGCTAGATAAGAAGTACCATAACAGATTTGTTTGATGATATCCTTCATGGTCCTTTGCTCACAGCTTTGTCACAGGATTGAACCTCACTAAGAAAAGAGAACAATCACCAAGTGACTCTGAGCTATTGGAGGCACTGATGATATGTTGTGAGTTCCCAAGAGGGAAAAATGGAAGTAGAGTTGCTTGGAATTCAACTTCTCCTAGAGTAAAGGACTTGCCTTAGGGGGAAACCTCCTGGGATAATAGTAGAAGGGAATCGGGTTCTTACCATAGGTAGCTCATATATGGGTTACTTCTTCCTGAAGCCACAGGATCTCTGTAGGGAAGAAAGGAGCTGGTTTGACAGTCTCTTTGGACGGAATCCTTAATGGTTTTTTGTATTTATTATCTTCATATGGGAGAAACCCTATACAAAAGTAATAGATGGACCAATGGTCCTGGCAGCTTCCATCTTTTTCTCTTGGTCATTCCATATTCTGTGGGGACAAATTCAAGAAGGAGGCCCTGCTGTGGCAGCCAAACCAGAGCTCTGTAAATTGTCGGCAAAGCCTTCAGTGATTTCAGCGTTCAAAATGGGGAGTAGAGTGGAGAAAGGGAGGGTCCTTGAAAGAAGAGGAGTTTCATCTTTCTTGTATATCATCGAGAGATTCAAAAGTCAAACTACCAAGATTTCTCCGCTTGTAGAACTCTCCAGTTCTGGAAAAATAAAGAAGTAAATGACTCAAATTGTGAGTATGACTGGATTAGCTGTTTGCTGTGTGATGACGTGGCCCCCTTATATTTGAGAATGTAATAAACTGCCTACCCAAATAGAATTCAAGAATAGCACTTCCTAAAGACAATGAGCTATCACAGTAATGGTTATAATCTTTGTTACTATAACTTAGGTTGACATCATTTTTCCTGAAGGGAAATTGATATAGTCCTAGGAATTAAAGAATGATGGAAAACTCATAAAGAAGTGGTTGTGCCCCTGTTTTCATTTCTTTCCAAACTTATCTTGGAAAAGGTATGTATTCTAAATAGTCATAGGTAAGCATAGTTCTATTAGGGGCAGAGAGGGAGCTGGGTGTCCAGAGTTGAATAAAGGGGAAAGTCATCAGGAAATCAACTTAAAAGGGACACAAGTTTTTAGAGAAGTAGCAGATGTGGTTTAGAAAGTGAATAGTTGAGATCTTGAACTCAAGGAGGGAGACAATATCAATTTACCTGGAATATGTGTAGTGAACTCACATTTACAAATTGTCATTGGATCCTTACAACGACCCTGTAACTAATACAGGTCAGAGATAAATTATCCCCATTTTATTAATAAGAAAACAGCCTTGGAGACATGGGGAGAACCAGTACTAGAATCAAGTTTTCTGATTACAGATCCAAGGATTTTCTCACCCCTTGTCATGGAAGAAAATAGATTTCTCCAAGGCTAAACAAATCAGTTTATTCTAGATTCAAAATTCTGCTTGGGCACTGAGAAGGTTCTAGGCTATATATAGAAGGAAGCTGATAAGGGTGTCTTCAAAGTTATGTCCAATATTGAGAGGTAACATGGCATGGTAGAAATAGTGCTGGGTTCTTGAGTCAAAGGACTTGAGTTCAAATCCTTCCTTTGCCCCACTTAATATCCACCTAATACAAAATGTTCTTGAGCAAGTTACTCTCTGCCCATCAGTTTCCTCATAAATGAATGAGGGAAGTGGACCAGGTGACCTCTGAGGTCCTCTTAAGCTCTAAATCTAAAATTCTGTTATTCTCATCTTGTGCCTGATCTGTATGGAAATCTTTCCGTCATTCAAAGGTAATCTCAAAATTTGCTTTGGGTCATGTTGCTTTCCAGAAAATTTATAGATGAAAGTGATCACAGGGCAAGCAGCTTCAAGAATTCAAAGATAGAGACAGAGTAGGGAGGCAGGTAAACACCAACCTCCAGATGACAATTATCATTTCCAATCATTCCAAAGCTTCTGCAACTCTAACAATTTCCCTTAAGGATTGGCCAACTCACCCCTGTCACCTCAAATTAAAATAATTATGACCACCAATTATTCCTGCTCCAAAAACTCATTACCAGTTGGAGCCGTGGCCCACCTAAATGTATACTCAGGGTTTTGTCTTTTTACAATTATGCTTTTTAAGAAAGATAAATTGGGAGCAAACAAAAGAAACCATATAAGATGTTCTGTAAAATGAATAGCTACAAGGCATGTTCTAATACCCATTGCTTGGAAGCATGAAAAGTAGAAAACTTGCCTCACTTATTTAAAACAAGAATAAAAACCCATGGAATGAAGAAGGAACCTCAGTTTGTTCAACAATAATTGATTCCTTTGTTGAAAGTGAAACTTAACTATTTTGAAGTGATTATAGCCCAATGTCCTGCCACTTGACACTTGCTCCTGTGTTCCAGGGTGATGAGTGGCATAGATATTAGCTTAAATCCAGTTCATTAAGGAAACAAGCAGTAAAGCCACTGGTTCTTAACCTAGGGTCCACCACCTTAAAAAAATTTTATAACTATGTTTTTAAAAATTGGTCCTTTTGTAATTCTATATATTTTAATTTATACATTTAAAAACATTCTGAGAAATTCACCCACAAGAATTCAGGACAAGAAGAAAGTTAAGAATTCCTCATTTAAAAGTTTCTGGTTTTCTTCAAGATGCCATTAATGAACAGGGAGGAGAAGAAGAAAGGGAAGGGAAAGGAATAAGTATATATGTATCAGGCACTTTTTATAAATATTATTTTATTTAATCCTCACAATTATTTTGGGAGGTAGCTGTTATTATCAGAATCAATTTATAGTTGAGGAAACTGAAGCCAGCAGAAGTTAAATGACTTATCCAGGGTCACACAGTCAGTAAGTATCTGGGATTGAATTTGAACTCAGGTCTTCTGGACTTCAGATCCAACCCTCTAACTACTGATTCTCCACAACATAAAGATGGTCATCCAAGTGGTCTAGTAAATCACAGCAGTGAGCTCTGGCCAGAGCTCTGAATTTGATCCAATGTCTGTCCTTGGGCAAGCCAGTCAATTACTCTATGTCAGGTGTTAAATGGGGATAATAGTACTAACCTTTCCTACCATGTCGTTATGGAGACAAAAACAACAGTATCCTGGAATCATTGACTTTGTGGGAATAGAATCATTGTTTTTGTTTTAGCTTCCTAATTTGCCTTTAGGTCCAGTCCTCCTTCAACAATACAATATGACATTGGGTAAGTCACTTAAGATGAGGAAAATGACTCTTACCTTATTGGAGCATGGTGAGAAACAGTGCTTTGTATACCATAGAATGCTCTAGCAATATGATTATTCTAATAATTTTGTGGTTCATTTTTCCCACTTAGTTCAAATGAATTAAATTAAAATTAATTTTGTTTTGGAAAATATTTTGAGTATTTGCTGACAACCCTGGAGATAAACAGAGAATCCTTGGATGGGATGGGATTGCTATTATAAAGATTTGGTTTATGCATCATTAGAGGAAAAGAACCACACTGTCCATCCATATTCTCAAAAGGGAAGAAAGCAGTCTCAAAGCAAGACATACTGTTTAAATCTTACAAATTTTCCAGCAGAGAAAAGAGTGAAAAAGCCACACAAATACATTCTCTTCCCCATCTAATTAGACAAAATGACTCTCATTCCTCGTTATACCCCAGGAAGGAAATTTAGAGTTTCCCTTGCCACATGTGGGTTTTATAGCTCAGTAAACAGCACCTGGAGCCCTCCTCCTCTCCCTTCCCTTTTATAGGTCTTAGATGTCAGCCATTCTGGTCTGGTCCCCAGGCACAGTTGTTTCTGTGATCAACCTAATAGGAAAAATGGAGAAGGGAGATTCATTCCAATACTGACTTTTAAGCTAATTTTAAGTTAAAATTTCCGAAAGTTTCTCAAACCAGATGTGTGTTGCCAAAAGCTCTTGGGACTGGCAGACATATGTGCATATGGACACAAATACCCATGAATGCATACATGAACATTCAGAGTTTCCTGGGGTAGGACAGGCAAGCTAAGTCAAGATAAGGAAAGTCCCTTTCTCCATTGTCTCTGGATATAAGGGGAAAAGTGCTACCTATCCTATTAGGCCTTATGTAGATACCAAGGAAAGGGGCAAGGAGAGAAGAGGAGAAAGAGTATGGGGAAAGCATTAAGAGAAAGAGGAATATAAGAGGGCCTTAGGGGCTGCAAGTTTAAGATGAATCCATGAGTTTACATGGCAGCCAGAAGGTCCCAGTGTCTTCCAGATGCATTGTTAAAGGAGTGGTGATACCCCATTAGCATGGAAGGGCGATACAGGAGAACCCCAGTGAGAGAATTGTGCTCAATTCTGGGGGTAACATTTTTGAATGGGCACTGACAAACTAGAGTGTATCCAGAAGAGGAAAATCAATAAAGTGAAAGCATTAGAAACTAGACCATAAAGTGAAAGGTTGAAATCTACCTTAGTACTTGACACATATTAATTACTAAAGCATCAAATAACTGCTGATTGAAAGAACAAAAGATGTTTAGGTTTGAGAAAAGAACACTTAAGAAAGAAGTGACAATTCTCTTCAAGGATTTTGAAGGCTGTTAACTTAAAAGGATTGGATTTGTCTTTCTAGGCCCCAGTGTGGGAGGTGGGGTGGGGTGGAGCAAATTATAAAAAGGTAAAGAACTTGGCTCAATGCTATGAAATACTTCATAACAATTATAGTTAGGGGATTGTATGACTCCAATTACATGTAAAAACAATTTTAACATTCTTTTTTTTCAAATTTTGAGTTCCAAATTCTCTCTCTCTCTCTCTCTATCTCCTTCCCCTCCCCTTCTCTATGAAAAAGCAAGCAATTTGACATAGGTTATAGTAGTCATGCAAAACACATTTTCCTGACCAAAAAAAAAAAAAAACCAAAAGAAAAAGAAAATAAAGAAAGAATAACTTTGATCTGCATTTGGGCTCTGCTAGTTATTTCTCTGGAGATGGATAGCACCTTTCATCATAAGTTCTTCAGAATTGTCTTGAAACATTGTATTGCTAAGAATAACTAAGTTATTTATCATCAATACGCTCATCATATAATATTGATATTACTGTGTACAATGTTCTCCTGTTTCTATTCATTTCACTTTGCATCAACTCATATAAGTCTTTCCACATTTTTCTGGGACCATCCTGATCATCATTTCTTAAAGCACAATAGTATTTCATCTTAATCATATACAACTTCTTCAGCCATTTGCTAATTGATATGCATCCCCTCATTTTTTTTTTTAGTTTTTTTGCAAGGCAAACAGGGTTAAGTGACTTGCCCAAGGCCACACAGCTAGGTAATTATTAAATGTCTAAGACTGGATTTGAACCCAGGTACTCCTGACTCCAGGGCTGGTGCTTTATCCACTATACCACCTAGCCACCCCCATCCCCTCAATTTTTCATTCTTTGCCAGCAATAAAAATGCTGCTACCAATTTTTTTTAATCTAGTAGTGGTTATGTTTGGTCAAAGGTTATGCATGATTTTATAGCCCTTTGGGCATAGTTCCAAATTGTTCTCCAGAATGGTTGAATCAATATACAACTCCACCAACAGTACATTAGTGTTCTAATTTTCCTACATCCCCTATGGTATTTGTCATTTTCCTTTTCTATCATATTAGGCAATCTAATATTAGCTCAGAATTGTTTTAATTGTATTTCTCTTATCAATAGCTATTTAGAGCATTTTTTGTATGACTATAGATATAGTTTTGGTTACTTTGTCTGAAAAGTTGTCCATTCATATTTATTACTGAAGAATGACTTATCTCTATAAATTGACTCAGTTTTCTATTCATTGGAAAAATGCAGTTTTGTTAGATAAACTCACTGTAAAAACTTTTTTCACATTAATGATTACTAAATATATATTTTCCTCTCTCCTACTTCCCCCTTCCCTTTTAAATTCTCAAGTGTTTTCCTTCTTTTAACTTCCCCAAATTGCTTATCCTTTTATTGTCCTCCCTTTCTTTTATCCTCTTTTCTTTCTATTTTCCTGTATGGTAAGATAAATTTCTATACCCAGCTTAGAGTGTGTGTTATTCCCTCTTTGAGTAGTTCCAATGAGAGTAAGGCTCATTTGCTTCCTTCCCTACTTTCCCCATTTCCCCTCCACTATAAAATATCTATAAATAGATCTTAAATATAAATAAAATATCCCATTCTACCCCTCTCTTTCCCCATCTCTTTCTCAACCCTTATATTTTTTATATTTTTAAATATAATCAGACCATCATGTTCAGCTCTCACCTTCACTTTCTATGTATATTCCTTCTAACTGCCCTAATAATGAGAAAGCTTTTAGACATTATAAATATCATTTTCCCATGTAGGAATATAAACAGTATAGTCTTTTCAAATCCTCTATGATCCTGTTTACCTTTTTTATTCTTCTTTTTACATATTGTATTTTAAAGCCAAAATTTCTATTCAGCTCTGATTTTTTTTTCATCTCAAGTGCTTGAAAATTCTCTAGTTCGCTGAATATTCATTTTTTCCATTTAAGGATTATATTCAGTTTTTCTGGGTAAGTGATTTTTGGTTATTGTCTTAGCTCTTTTGTTTTCTGTAACATCATATTCCAAGTCCTCTGATCTTTTAATAAAGAAGCTGCTAAATCTTGTGCTAACTTGATTGTGGCTTTATTATATTTAAAATGTTTATTTTTGGCTGATTACAGCATTTTCTTTTTGATCTGGGAGATATGGAATTTGGTTATAATACTCGGAAATTTTCATTTTGGAATCTTTTTTTAGGAGATCAGTGAATTCTTTCAATTTCAAATTTTCTCTCTAGTTCTAGAATATCAGGGTAGTTTTCCCTGATAATTTCTTGAAAAATGATTTCTAAACTCTTTTTTTTGATCATGACTTTCAGATAATTCAATAATTCTTAAACCAACTCTCCAAGATCTATTTTCTAGGACAGTTGTTTTTCCAGTAAGATAGTTGACATTTTCTTCTATGTTTTTTCATTATTTTGATTTTTCTTGATGGTATCTTGATATCTCATAAAATCATTAGCTTCCAATCTTCTGGGTGAAAGATTAGACTATATAACCTCTGAAGTTTCAGAGGTCAGAAGCTGGTAATATTTTTCAGCTATTGTAACTCATAAAGATGAATTAAATTCAACAAATATTAAATATCTGTGCCATGCAATGTGTTGTATTAGGCCTTCAAGTTACAGAAGACAAAAAATGAAGCCCTTCTTTAAGTATTCTATTTCATAAAATGTTTATAATTTCCAAATATATCTTCCCTCCCAAGAGTTGTTCAGTCTTTCTGCCCTGTTTGACTCTTTGTAACCCTGCGTCCCATATTGTCATTTGGGTTTTCTTGTCAAAAATATTGGAATGGTTCTCCATTTCTTTCTCTAGTGGATTATTAACGCAAACAAAAATTAAATGACTTGTCCAGGTCTCACAGCTAGTGAGTATCCGAGGTCTGATTTGAACTTAGGTTTTCTTGATTCTAGGCCCAGAATTCTATTCACTGAGCTTTGTTGTCACTCCTAAAAAAAAAAAAATTCACCATCTCTGGACCAATCTTTTAATGATTGTCATTATAGTTCAGTTATATCCCTCTTTTCATGACCCTATGGACCTCTGTCCATGGGATTTTCTTTCCTTTTTTTTGAATGTTACTTTATTTTATTTTTTCAATTACATGCAAAGACAAATTTTTAATAGTCATCATTTTGAAAGTTTTTGAGTTTCACATTTTTCTATCTCCCTCCCTCCTCCCAATGACAGTAAGTAATCTGATATAGGTTCTACATTTACAATCTTCACAGGATTTTTCTTGACAAAGATCCTGAAGTGGTTTGGCATTGTCTCTCTTTTTATGAATGAGGAACTAAGGCAAAAAAGGTTAAGCCACTTGTCCAGGGTCACATAGTTAGTCAGTGTCTGAGGCTAGATTTAAACTCATGAAGATGAATCTTCCTGATTCTAAGCCCAGTGCTCTATCTACTGCATTATCTAGCTGCTCCTATGTTACAAAGAATGTAAGGAGGTGTATTTTCTCGATTCTTTCTCAAGTATGAGCATCATTTTAATTAAACAGTGTTATTTCATTTTTCCTTTTTTTTTTTTTAACATATACATTGTCAAAATCATTGCTTTTATTTACCCCACCCCTATTTTGCTTTTTTCAGAGGGGATACAAATCTTCCCATGTTTCTCTGTACTCTTTATATTCATTGTTTCTTTTAGTTAGGTAATACACTATTGCAACATTATTTGGTTAGATATTCTTTATTTTGTTTCCAATGTTTTGCTACTAAAACATCTTTTTTAAAAGTCTCTATGTCACCTTTGAAAAGTTACTTATAGGTTTCCCTATCTGTAAAATCAAGAGCCTTGAATTAGGATTCTGAATTCCCTTCCAGGTCTAAATCTACAAATCAAGGATTCTATGAAAAGGTGCTACTATAAACACTTTGATTCATATGATAACTTTCCTTTTATTTTTTACTGCCTTGGGGTAGTCACCCAACTTTGAGATTTCTAGAGCAAAGTAGGTTTTGCATTCAACTTGAAAGAAAAGGATACAACTGTACACAAATAAACATAATAGCATGAATAAAACTGGAGAATGTGAAAATACTAACAAGTATCCACAGTGGGGGAGCGGGAAGAATGAACTGCATGGAAAGGGAAGACTCACACTGATAGAATCATGAATCCTTGGCATATTGAAGTAATTAACTATCTAATTACAGGTGAAAAAATTCCTGAGCTAGAAAAAAAATTCTAGGGTCAGAGGGATAAGACTAGGGTGGGGGAGGAGAAACTGGAAGGGAAATGAGAGGCATCTGTCAGTGGTTTACACAAGGGCAAGGATGAATGTCTAAGGTTGAGAAATTGTTACTCCCAGAAGCCCCAGCCTGCTTGCTTTCTGAGCCTGGTTCACAGATGGGCCCCAGAGACTCCCCAGGAACAACAGGCCCCTAGTCTTAGCATTGGTAAACATTCTCTTAGAGGAGAACCCATGCCTTGCCCATTCCTATGACCCTCTGGTGCCATCATTAGAGACAAAATCCTGGGTTGACTGAATGAACACTTTATGAGGCTGATGCAGGAGGTCTTGCTGGTTAACTTGGAGGAAGCAGGATGAGCCTATAGATCCACAACCTTGCAGTTCCACAACAAGTTTCCCAGTGTGGGAAGAATCACCCCACTTTAATAGAAGAGATCCTGGGTAATTGTTTTTTATCCTGGGTAATAGTTCAGATGGGGCTCATTAATGATTCTGAAGGCTTAAATGTTAAAAGAATTATTTTCAAAATGGTCATTGAGGAATGGGAATGAAGCAGAGGCATCCAATACCCTAAAGAATGCTGGGGAATAGAGAATCAAAGGGCAATGAAGACCCAGTTCATAATTCTAGAGAATTAGAATCAGAAAATCAATGGAGACAGTCAAATAACTATGCAAGACCCCAGAGACTACCCTCTCTGAGTTTTCTGAAGAGACTTTAATGAAAAACTTCCAAAAATTGTGAGACTTGGAAAGTCTTAGCATCTGTTGGCTAGCTCTGCAGCCTAGATTGTTTTCAGACCATGGAGAAGAACCTAAAACCTATAGATCAGCAAAAGGGGCTCCTCTGAGAATTTCTGTTAAGTCCTCTGGATTCTGCAGACCCGGGCTATCCTAGCTCTGGTACCTTGGGCAATTCACTTAATTTCTCTGGACCTCAGTGTCTCTCATCAGTAAAGTAAGGGAATGGAACACTTTCTAAGGTACCTTCAAGGTCTAACAAGCCATTTAATCTTTGATTAACTGAGTTGAAGGCAAGAGAAGAAATAAAAATAACACTTAAAAGGAAAATCAGGTTTTATCAAAATATAACAGTCCTCCTAAAAATCTAAGTCATACTCTCCCAAAAATGCATTCTTCCTATGGGGGAATAATGGGCACTTAATTACAAAAACCAAACCAGAAGAGCAATTTATGTTCCTTGAGAAACTCTCAAATTGGATGATAGGTTTTGATGTTCTTGATCACTTTAAAGCAAGTATGTCTAACCAGCATCCCAGAGACTACAACCTTAAAAGTCCATTCATGAAGCATTATTGCATTTTATTATTATACTCATTGATGATATGGGTTATACATTGTAGTCAAAAATAAATATTAAATTCTATATGCAGACCTTGACAAGTTTTTTGTTGGGCAATGTGACCCAGAAGAGCTAAAAGGTTAGATACCCATAAGAGAATAGTCTACACCATGTATTTCCTGCTAGGCAAAACTACTTTTCTATTATCTGTTCCCCTTCTGTTCTTCACAACTATTCTGCAGGGAAAACAATTTCTTTGATCCTCTTGGGTCACTGAAGCAGTGAGAAAAATCTTTAAGCTGAGCAAGTGTTATGTTCTTTCAGGGAGAAGCAATTGCCTTAAGTCAGAGAACTGCTGAGTTCCTAGGATCTGTTCTGGGGCCCTAAGAAACTTTCCCTCTTAAGTTGTAGATAGCAGCAGAGTCAGAAAGCCTTCCCCAGCCAGTTCTTCTTCTATAGAGCAGAGGATTCTACTTATTCTAATCAGCTCTCATCAAGTCTAGACCAGCTCTAATCAATGTAAAGCAGATATAACATTTTTGCTTTTCCCCCCGTCTGCTTTTCCCTCTAAAACCAAAGAACAATAGAGATCTCCCTTTTCACCAGCTATAGATGATTCTAGAGAGGTATAAACCCATCAACCCTCCACAGCATAGCAGAATTCAACACTGTCATTGAGTTCTGGGAAGTTTCAGAACTGTCAGTTTTCAATTAGTTGGCTCAACTAGCATCAGTTTTCCTACCCTCCTATACCTTCTTTCCCTAACTCCTTTCATGCTCAGCTTTCTCTCTTCCTACTTCTATTTGACTAATTGATACCTCTCTGATTTTCTTTTTTCCTTTTCTTATCACTTCTTTCTGTTTGCTTGGTTTTTTTGGGTTTTAGAGGCAATTGGGATTGTGCCCATAGTCACACAGCCAGTAAGTTTCTGAGACTGATTTGAACTCAGGTACTGTTGACTTCAGGGCTAGTGCTCTATCCACTGCACTACCTAGCTGCCCTCCTACCATTTCTAATGTCTCAGATCACTGCCTCCTTATAATATATGACCCATCCCAAACATCTGACACAAAGTTCAATCATTCCATCTTTCTTTATGATGTGATTCCAATAGATTGTATATCATTTTCTGATGTTCCCCAAACAGTCATTTGATGTATAACTTCCCTGTAATAAGCTTGTAAGTTCTTCAGATGAACTGGCCCTATATTTATCATAACTTTCTTTTCTCTTTTCTCTACCCTCAAACAAATCTTCTCAGTGGGTTAACCTGAGGAGCAGTTCTCTTACAGATCCTCAGAATAGTCTGGGTCTCTCATCATTTTATCTGGAGACTGTACTTCTTCTAAATCTGATCATATTAATGTTTCTTACACAAAAATTCATTTTCTATCCCCTTCCATTCACCAAAACTGGACAGTAACTTACAATTTTTTTTTAAATTAAGGGGGAAAAAAGAGAGAGAAGGGAATCAGCTGAATGAAAGCTGAGTCAAACAACATTATGCAAAATTCTCTCATTTTTTTATACCGGAGTCTTGTTTCCCCAACTAGTTTAAAGCAGACATAGTCTAACAGACCTTTCTTTTCTGAAACAGCTTTGAGATCATGGTGGGCACTCAGAAAGTACTGCCTAATGGCTTCATCACTCAATTTAAACTTTCTCCAAAGTTTCCAGTAATCTATTAATTGCCTAATCAAATCACCTTTTTCCTTAATCCTTATCCTTCTTGACTTCTCTGTAACATTTGACCACACAGAAAGTTGACCATCTTCTTCTCTACCTACTTCCTTCCTCTCTGGGTTTTATTATTACTCTCTTCTGATTCTTTCATCTATCAGACTTACCTTCTCCTTCTTGGTTTCTTTAAAATCTTCCCCTCTGGGGACAGCTAGGTGGTGCAGTGAATAGAGCACCAGCCTTGGAGTCAGGAGGTCCTGAGTTCAAATTTGACCTCAGACACCAATTAACTAGCAGTGTGACCTTGGGCAAGTCACTTGACCCCTATTACCTTGACAAAAAAAATTAAAATCTTTCCCTCTCCCAAACTTTTCTCTTTCTGTTAAGGTTATCATTCTCCTCTTAATCACTAAGGTTTGAAATTTAGTTGTCTTTCACAATTTTTTCCTATCACTCACCCCACTTGTCTAATCTATTGCCAAATATTATCCTTTTCTTCTTCACTATGCTGCTTGGACACATCATAGTCTTTCAACTCACCTAGCCACCACCCTGTTGCAACAGTGTTCTAGTTGGTCTACCTGGCTTCAGAAAGTCCCCTCTCTAAATCATCCTCCACTCAGCTGCCAAAGTGATTTTTTTAAGACCATGTCACTTCTTCCTCCCTATAATTTTAGGATCAAATATAAAATCTTCTGTTTGATGTCTAAAGCTCTTCATAATGTGGCTTCTTCCTACCTTTTAAATTTTTTTGTTTTACTCCCTTCCATACACTATGAAATCTAGCAACAGTGACATTCTGTCCCCTGATAGAGGCAGCTACAGTGTTAGAGAAGATAGAGACCAGGACCTGGATCCAAGCTCAGTTCAACTGTGTGATCCCTTGTAAGTCACTTAACTTTGGTCTGTCTCACTTTCCTCAACTATAAATGGAGGTAATAATAGCACCTACTTCCCAGGGTTGTCAGGGAGATAAAATGAAATATATAATTTAAAAAACTTTTAGTAAAATATAAGAACATAGATCATGAGGATATCAGAAGTGTGAGAGAGAATAGAACTGGGTAGGATATTGAGAGACCAACATTTTACTTCTACCATTAAAATAGATCTGCTTATAACCTACATATTATACTAAGTCTCTGCTTTCATGTCTTCAAAGGAAAATATTAATTTCCTTCCTTCCTTTTTACTTGCTATTCCTTACACAAAATTTCATCTTCTGTCTACATACCTTTGATTATCCGGATTGCATTCCTTTTTTTGCCTCTACCTCTTAGCTTCCTCAGCTTCCTTCAAGACTCAGCTTAAATCTTCAGGAAGACTTTTCTAGCCCCCACCCTTCTCACAGCTTCAATCATCATTGCCACTCAGATTGCCTTCCATGTACTTTGTATATATCTTGTAGATACCTCCATTTATTTACATATATATATATATATACATATAGATATAGATATATATTATTTACATGTCTCCTCCACTAGAATGTGAATTTCTTGGGGAAAGGACTGTTTGGGACTTTCTTTGTATCCCCAACATTAAGCACACAGTGCCTGCCCAAGAGTATGTGATTAATAAAGGCTACATTGAAGTGCACATAGGTCATCTAGTACAAACTTTTTACTTTATAAATAAACTAAGACTCAAAATGGGGAAGGGAGTTGCTTAAAACCACACAGTGATGATGATGATGTTTGTCCTTCATTCTCCAAGAAGATCATGACATCAGAAGTAATGCCATGACCAGTAGGTGAACTGGATTTGAGTGAGAGAGTGCTATGGTAAATCACCAGCCTCACTTTCTCCTCCAGAACCATCTGGGGCCAGTGTCCAGATATGAATCAGGATAACTGGAGAAGGCCTTAGAAGAGAGACAATCAGGATTAAGTGACTTGCTCAAGGTCACACAGCTAGTAAATGGTAAGTGTCTGAGGTTGAATTCATTCTCCTTACTCCAAGGTTAGTGCTCCATCCGTTGCACCACCTAGTAGCCCTCTAAAGCCACACAAATAGAAAAGGATAGTCATGATTCAAACCCAGTATTCCTTCCACTTTCTTCAGGTTAAAAGAGTCTCCATGGACTCCTTCCACAGGGTCTATATAGAAGGAGAAAATTATGCTCCTATTTTCAGGCAGAGCCTCTAGGTCCTGATACCTTGCCTAGAAGTAATTCTTTTTCACAAGTTCAAAACTTTCAGTAAACATAGTGCCAATAATGCTTCCCATTATTCACAGGCAGTACTGAATCTTTCAACAACTTAGGAGCTGGTTAGTTCAATGAAAAATGAGGAAATTACTGTGGCAGACTTGCCTGTCAGATGGTCTTCGTGGCAGATCTATGACCCCTCCTTACGGACCACCCCAAACATCTCAAAAGACTTCCCCACTGGAAAATGACATTCTCACTTTTCTCCAGCAAGCCACAGAAACCCTGAGTCCCTGAGGAATCCCAGGCATGTCAAGCAAACTCACCCCTAAAGTTTCTTCCTGTGAAGCATCCTATGGCACCTCTATGGTTATAGCCACTGAAGTAGGGAAGAAAGGAAGTCAATGAAAAAAGAGTACAAGATGAATATGAAGAAGGATAAAGAAATGGATGAAAAAGATTCCAAGAAGAATCAGCAGAAAGAATGAGAATCATGAGGATATCAGAAGTGTGAGAGAGAATAGAACTGGGTAGGATATTAAGAGACTGACATTTCACTTCTACCATTAAAATAGATTTGCTTATAACCTCCTACATATTATACTAAGTCTCTGCTTTCGTGTCTTCAAAGGAAAAATCCTCTTTGCTCAACTTAAGATCATGTGACAAGAGTTATATGAGATCAGGAACTTTTTCTTTTTTTCTTCATAGGATCTAGCTAAGGGCTGGGTAGCTAGATGGAACAGAGAATATAGTGCAGGACTTGAAGTCAGAAAGATTCATTTTCCTGATTTCAAATCTGACCTCAGACTCTTACTAACTCAGTCTGTCAATAGAATTTAAGTCTACAGTGTGTCAGACACTGTGCTGCCTGAGGGTATGAATGAAGAAAGGCAAAAAGATAGTCTCTGCCTTTGAGGAACTCACAGTCCAAAGAGAGAAGACAATGTGCAAACAGCTATGGACAGATAAGAGACCTGCAAAAGAAGCTAGAGATAATCTTAGAAGAAAAGCATCTGAGTTAAGGGAGATTGGAAAATCTTTCTATAGAAGGAAAGATTTTTAGCTGGGATATGAAGGGAACCAGGGAAGATGGGAAAAAGAGAATTCTAGGCAATGAAGACAGCCAGTGAAAATGCTGGGAATTGGGAGATGTAGTGGCTTATTTGGGGAATAACAAGGAGGTCAGCATTACAGGATCACAGGATATGTGGATGGGTCTAAGAAGATTGGAAAGGTAGAAGAGGGTCAGATTGTGACTGGCTTTGAATGCCAAACAACAGATATTAAACTTGGTCCTGAAGGTGACAGGAAACACTGGCATTTATTGAATGGTTAGGATGAGAGGACAGAGGTACTGATTAGAAATAACTTCCTCATGGAAGATAGCCATGAAAGGGAGAGAAGGTAACTGATGGGAATGAATAGATCACATGAGTGTTTTTTGAGGATAGGCAAAACATGGACATATTTGTATATAGTAGGGAAGCAGTCAGTAGCTAAAGGGAGATTGAAAATAAGTATGAGTGGGGACAATAGAAAAGGTAAATCTTTTGGAGAAGATGGTATGGAATGAGCTTACTTGTGCTTTGATATTAATTGCTCATGAGTTGGCTAGGGTAATATAATAAAAGTGATAATACTTCATAAATTAATTTACTTATTAGGGCAAAAGGACCCTTATGTACAGAAATATTTATAGCTACTTTTTTTTTCTGGTAGCAAAGAACTGGAAACTAAGGAGATGCCTATCAACTGGGGGAATGATTAAACAAATTATAGTATATGAATATAATGGAATACTGTTGTGCTATAAGAACTTATGAAAGGTGATTTCAGAATAACATGAAAAAATTTATATGAAATGATGCAAAATAAAGGAAGCAGAACCAGAACAATTTATGTAGTAACAGCAATATTGCAAACATAATCAATTCTGAAAGACTTAGTAGCTGATTAGCACAACTGTCAACCACAGTTCCAAAGACTTCATGATGAAACATGATATCCACCTCCAGAAGAGCACTGATTAATTTAGAGGTCAGATTGAAACATATAATCTTCTATTTTTTTTTGTCTTCCTCCTACCCCAGAATATAGCTAAAGCAGAATTTGTTTTGCATCTCTAAACATATCTGTAATGAGTTTTATTTTTTGTCTTTTCATTATATATGGTATACAAAGAGAGAGGGAGATAATTTGTAATTGAAAATAAAATAAAATTGATTTTTTTCTTTTCTTTTTTCTTTTTAAACTTCATTTTTAAAAATTATGAGCTCCAAATTCTCTCATTCCTTCCCACCTACCCCCATTCATTGAGAAGACAAGCAAAATGATATCAATTATACTTGTGAAGTCATGCAAATCACATTTCCATATTAGCCATATTGGAAAGTAAAGAAAAAAGTACAAGAAAAATAAAGTGAAAAAATAAACTTAATTCTGAACTCAGAGTTTTTCAGTTCTCTATCTCTGAAGGTGGATAACATTTTTCATCATGGGTCCTTTGGAATTGTCTTGATCAGAGTAGTTAAATCTTTCACTGTTGATAATCATTATAAGGTTAGGAGTTAGTAAATTAATTTATGAAGTATTGTCACTTTTATTATATTATCCTAGCCTACTCATGAGCTATTGATATTACTACAATTATATAGATCTGTATTTGAGGGAAGAGAATTTTTTAATTGTGGCAGCTTTCATGTATTTTCTATTATCTGTAGTTCTGTAGTTATTTTAAATGGAATTCTCTTTTTCTGTTGGGTTTTGTTGGTAAATACTTAAATGTTAAGGATTGGTGTGGGGTTTTTTGTGTCCTACAAATTTGCTGAAGCTAATTGTTTTGATTAGTTTTTTAGTTGCTTCATTAAATTCTCTAAGTTTATCATCATATCATCTGCAAAGATACATTTGTTTCCTCATTAATTAAGCTTATTTCTCCAAATTTCTTCCTCTCTATCACTCTAGATAACATTTAGAGTGCAGTATTGAATAGTGATGATGCTGATGTACATTTTTGCTTCACCTCCAATCTAACGGGAAAGGATTTTAACTTATCCCCTTAATAGGTAATGCATACTCTTTGTTTTAGATAGATACAACTTATCATTTTCAGAAAATGTGTTTTTTAGTGTTTTCAACAGGACTTGGTGGGGTTTTTTTGTTAAATTTTTTTGTAAATTTATCTAGGTTGAGAGAGATAAATTAAGGAGTCCTAGTTTTACTATTTCTTGGTGTAGCTCATTCAACCTTTCCTGTAAGGATTTAGATGTTGGGGGAGCTAGGAGGTGCATTGGATAGAGTACCCACCCAGGAGTCAGAAGGACCTGAGTTCAAATTTGACCTCAGACATTTAATAATTACCTGTGTGATCTTGAGCAAGTCACTTAACCCCACAGCCTTAAATATTTTTTTTAAAAAAATTAGATGTCATGCCATTTGGTGCAATGTGTTCACTATTGATATTAATCCATTGTCTATACTATTTTATTAAAATGTAGCTTCCCCATTTGTCTCCCTTAATTAGGTCTATTTTTGCTTTTTTTTTGCTTTATCTGAGATTATTGTTGCTACACCTTTTTATTCTTCAACTGAAACATAATGGATTCTGTCCCAGATTCTTATTTCCACACTGTGTATCTTTTTCTTTCTTTTCATTTCTTTTCTTTTTTTTTGAGGCAAAAAAAGGATAAGTTACTTGCCCAAGGTCATATAACTATTAAGTTCTAAGGTTAGATCACATCCTCTTGATTTCAGGACCAGTACTCTATCCACTACACCACCTAGCTCTGCCTTATCTTTCTATTTTAAGTGTGTTTATTATAATTAACAGGCTGTTCTAATCTATTTTTATTTTAGGGGTAAGTTTATTCAATTTACATCATTTACATTATCCCATTTAAATCTTTCTCTTTTTGACCCTGTTCCCTCTTTAAGAGTGTGTTTTGACCACTGCCTTCCTTAGTTTATTCTCTTTTTTTATCCTTCCCTCCTCCCTTTTTGTTAATTTTTTTTTGGTAGGGCTATGGGGTTAATGACTTGTCCTAGGTCACAGAGCTAGTAAGATTTGAACTTAGGTTCTCCTTATTCCAGTGCCAGTACTCTATCCATTGCACCACATAGCTGCCCCTTTTATTTTTTAATTTATTTAAAGCTCCCCCCTTTTTAAACCCTTTGCTACTACTTCCCTGTTATAAAAGATAATTTTTTTCACCCAACTGTGTATATTCTTCCCCCCATGAGCCAGTTTAGAGAAAGTGCCAATCAAGTGTTGCCCATATTCTTATCTTCCTCACCATTGTATAAACTCTTCTTTGCATGCTCTAGTCATGTGAAATAATTTTCCCCACTTTTCCTCTCCCTTCTCCCAGTGAATTTCGCTCCTTCTCTCAGTGAATTTTGTTTCCCCATCCTTCTATTCTCTTTTTGAAAGCATCTAAACATAATAGAATCACATCTAAGCTCTCTGCCTAATTAGATACCCTCTAAGATCCTGGTGGTTGTAAAGTTCTAAAGGATTACATATATCATCTCCCCATATAATATTGTAAATACTTTCACTTCTTTGATTCCCTGAGAATTTCTCAATCATATTTATCTTCTTAAAATTCTCTTGGTCTTGTGTTTAAAAGTTAAATTTTCTACTCTGCCTTGGTCTTTTCATTAGGGATGCTCACAAATACTCCATTTCATTAAATATCCATTTTCTTCTTGTAGGATTGTTTTTGAATTGTATAATAGGTTGTTCTTGTTGTAATCCTAGATCCTTTGCCTTTGGAATATTCTATCCCAAATGCTCCATTACTTTTTAGGAGTAGCTGTTTAGTTTTATGTGATCCTATCTGTGATTGCTTGGGACTTGAATTATTTTCTCTCTAGCTACTTACAGTAATTTCTCCTTTGTGTGGGAATTCTAGATTTTGGCTACAACATTCCTGGAAGTTTTTACTTGGGGATTTCTTTCAGGAAGTGATTACTGGATTCTTTCAATTTCTTTGACTTTTGGTTTGAAGATATTTGGGCAGTTTTCCTTTATAATTTCTTGAAATTTATCAAGGGTTTTATTGTTGTTGTTCCTGGCTTTCAGGTATGGAAATTATTCTTTTAAAAATAATAATTTATTTTTCCCTAGTAACTTGTAAAAATGACTTTAGCATTCATCTTAAAATATTTTAAAATTTAACATTTTAATTTAAATTAAAATATTTAAAATTTAAATTATAAATTTTCTCTCTTTCTTTCTTACTTCCCTTGTCTAAGATGGTAAGCAATTTAATGTAGGTTATACATGCTCAATTATGTGAAACCTTTAACCATATTAAGCATGTTGTAAAGAAAACATCAACAAAATGCGGAAAAATCATGAAAAAATATAGAAAATAAAAATATTATGCTTCAATTTGCATTCAGATTTCATCAGCTATTTCTCTGGAGGGGGTGATATTTTTTTTTTTAGTTTTTGCAAGGCAAGGGGGTTAAGTGGCTTGCCCAAGGCTACATGGCTAGGTAATTATTAAGTGTCTGAGACCAGATTTGAACCCAAGTACTCCTGACTCCAGGGCCGGTGCTTTATCCACTATGCCACCTAGCCACCCCCAGGGGATGATATTTTTTACCATGAGTCCTTTGGAATTGTCTTAGATCCATAAAAATAATTGTTAAATTATCTTTCCATGACTTATTTTCCAAGTCAGTTCTCTTTCTTGTCAGATGTTTCACATTTTCTTTTTTTTCCAGTTTTTTAAAATTTTGTTCTATTTCTTGTTGTCTCAATTGATCATTAGTATCCATTTGACCAATTCAAATTTTTAAGTTACTTTCTTCAATAAGGCTTTGTATCTCTTTTATCATTCTTGGATAGCTCTCATTTATTCTCCCATTTTTCTGTCTACCACCCAATTTATTTTTAAAACCAGTTTTTGCTCTCTTCTTAAAAAAAAAAATCTTTCTTTAACTCTTTTGGAATTATTACTGAGCTTGTATTGGGTATTGACTTCTGTGTATGTGTTTGAACTTTCCTATCACTATTGTAGATTTTTTGTTTTGTTTTGTTTTTATGGTTGGGTTCCATTTTTGTTTGTTCATTCTTACAGCCTACTATTTGTCTTTGGATTTTAGATTAGTATTGGACACTTTCTCACTTCTGGTGGGAGGAGGAATGTATGTCTTGGGTATTGATTTCACAGCTCAGTCTGGAGGCCTACAATTTTTTGATGTTTTTAAGGTGATGTCTGTGGGGAGATGTCTGTTCATAGCCCTTCTGGTCTAAACTCTACAGATTCCTGACCTGGATTTGGGTCTGATAGATTGTATGTAATTAAATTTCTGTAGGTTATTGCTGAACACTGTCACTGTTAGCTTGCTGTGAGGTTTTGAAGGTTCAGAGTGACTGGACATTGGCTCTTCTTTGGTTTTGATTTCCTCACTGCTCTTCTCTTTTGCACAAAGTCACACAGCTCAATTTCTGGAATTATTTTTTGTGCTTAGAATTCAACTAGAATCCCATGCTCAAACACAGTCATTTCTTTCTACCCTGAATCTTTGACCTGGAACTAGGTACTTGGTGAGAGAATTACCAAATGGCACTTCTTCCTCCTCCCAGCTCAGATTTCTTTCTGTCTTAGTTTTTCCTACCATGGTTCTCTATTTCATTCCTAAGAACTGGAATATTCCCAGTATCATAGCTGTTTGCCACTACCACTATATTGTGCTCTTGACCAGCCCCCAATTAGTGTCCACTGACCTCTCTTTCTAAACTACCCTGGGCTAGAAAAACGACTTACTGTGACTTTTTCTTGACTTTCCTGATCAGAATTTGATCTGGCATTTTCTAAGTTGTTGTTGAGGAGATGTGTAGGTAGAACTGATCAAAAATGCTGACTCTCAGTCTGCCATCTTGGCTCTGTCTCCTAACATTAAGGTTCTGAAGGAACATTTGTTTCATCTCCCAAGCCTATTAGAATGTTAACACTCAATAACATACAGTTCCCTCTATTTACTCACATTTACCTTTCTAGGTTTATCTAGATTTTTTTGTTTCTATTTCAAAGTTCCTCCTTATCTCTAATCTTTTCATTAGAAATTTTTGAAAATTCTCTATTCCAATAAGGTCTACTTCCCCTTTCCCTACCCCACCCCAATATTAAGTTTTTCCAGGGTAAGTTATTCTTGATTTGTAACCATTTAGCTCAAGATATGGATACTGATAACTCACAACCTTGCAAAAAAAATGACTGCTTAAAAACTATGGTTGCATATTGTTGGAAAAACAAATAAATAAAATATTCTTAAAAATTAAAAAAAAACTTTTAAAAAAAGACATGGATACTTGTAGGCTCAGATAATTCCAGATTTCCTTGCCCCTCTTTAATTTTTTTCTTCTGATCTAGTTTTGTCTGAAACAGATAGAATTTTATCACCTATGCTCTCTTCCTATGTACAGCTCTAGGAGACCTGACAGGACACTATTGGCAGAGCTTGATCAAGATCTTTAGAGAGGAATTAATTCCACATACACCCCCAATTTTACAGATGAGGAAATGGAATCAGAAAGGCCAAGGCTGGAATATTGTATTCCAAGATGTCTTCTCAGTATTAGGAGAAGCTACCAGATCTTTTGTGATTCTGACTATGGTTCTTTGGTATTTGAACTGTTTCTTTCTTTCTAGTCACATAAATTTTTTTTTATTTGATTTAAAAGTTCTAAATTTTGAAAAGGACATTCCTGAAACTTTTCCTTTTGGTATATCTGTGGATTCTTTCTATTTTTACTTTGCCCTCTAGGGCAGCTAGATGGCACAGTAGGTAGAGCATTGACCCTGAAGTCATTAGGACCTGAGTTCAAATCTGCCCTCAGAGACTTACTACCTGTATGATCTTGGGCAAGTCACTTAACCCTGATTGCCTTGCATACAGGGCTATCTCCAGTCGTCCTGGTTCACATCTAGCCATTGGACACAGAAGGCTTTGGAGAAGAAAGTGAGACAAGTGATACCCCCTCACTCAAATCCAATTCGCTTGTTTGTCATGGCATCACCTCCCTGAAGTCATAGTCTTCTTTGAAAATGAAGGACAAATATGATACATTATTTTTCCCCTCAATTTCTAATAGGTCTTGTGAGTTTATGCCAGGCTTTTTTTAAAAAAATCATGGTTTTGAAGTAGTTCTATTTTTCTTAAATTATCTCTCCATGACCTGTTTTCCAGGTCAGCAATTTTACATGTCAAATATCTTACATTTCTTCTTTTTTATAAATCATCTAATTTTGTTCTAATATTTTTTGCCTTCTACTGGATTCTATTCCTTTTGGTTTATTTTAATTTTCAGAAATTTATTTCTTTAAAAAAGTTTATCATTTAGCTCTTCTAAGTTGATTCTTCCAATTTTGACCATCAAAGCCTTTATTTCTTTTCTTTTTGCTTCATTCCTTCTAGATAGCCTTGTTGCTCTTATGAAAAATCCAATTTTTTCCTTTGAGTTTTTATTTGCTGTTGTTGTACAAAAATTTCTTATACCAGCTGTGTTTTCATTAATTTACTCTAGTTTTAGTATCTGTATTGGGCTTTTATGCCAGGGTCTACCCCTGTAGAGTTTTGGGGTGGGGCAATTGGCACTGCTTATCCTTTTCCTGAGTCCTCTAAGTTCTTAAATATCTTCTGATATTTCCTGACAGAGTGCCAGAGTATTATAATTCTCAGAACCTCTAGGCCTGGACTGTCCTCATCTGAGAAAACTATGGCACTACACTAGCCATTTGCCTGTTGCTGCCTCTAAGAAAGGTCCCAATCCAGGAGTTTTCTGACCATCTTGGGACTTTCTCAGGGGAAGCTCTGCTCTTGCTGCCTCTTAGACCCAAGAATTTTGCTCCAACTTCAAGATTTTGCTGGAGTAGATATGTTATAGATGGGTAGTCTATTTCCCCTTAGGCTGCTATCTTATCCAGAAGTAACTTTGCATTTTTAAATAGGAAGCCTTAATTCTCCTTAATAATCTTGAGAGTGAAGAGTAGGGAATTTGTGACCCAAGAGTCCTGTCGTGCTGCCTCAACTACTGCCCCTGCTCCCTCAGCCAGGTCCAGACTTCCTTGCCTTCTTTAAGTTTTTTCCTTCTGATTTAATTTTGTGTGGAGCAGATAGAATTTTTATCACCTATGCTCTCTTCCTATGCACAGCTCAAGGAGACCTGTCAGGACACTTTTGGCAGAGCTTGATCAAGGTCTTTAGAGAGGAACTAATTCCACCCTGGCCAATCCCCACAATTTTACAGACAAGGAAATGGACTCAAAGGTCAAAGGATTTGTCCAAGGTCATACAAATTGAAAGTAGCCTAATTTAAACATGCAGAAAACTATTCCAAGAGATAGAGCCTTAAAGATCTCTTCCCTAAATCTGTAGCAAATATTCTATTTCATATTCAAAGACAGAACTTATATAATCTTGGAGGAGAAACTGAGTAAAGAAAAAGTCATGTTGGCAAGTACCAACTCAGCTGCTCTGAGAGTTTGCAGTGGGGTTCAGTTCACCTTTTACCTTTCTGCCTTTTGATAAACTTATCCACTAGCAAAGGTTTGCAGCTGAAATCTATAAATTATAAGGCACAACTGAAAGTCCCCAAAGGGATTTTACAGTGAATTTCAGCAAATTGACTGCCTGATACCCCATCTGTATCCCCCAGACAGGTTGGGCTCTACAGCCTTGGATTTTCCAGGCTAATTTATTGGTTCTATCCATTCTGTCTCAGACCTGATTCCCCAAAATCCACAATAATGACAATGGGGGCCCATTGTAACCACTTCCCCCAAACCCACCAATGTCTCCAGCTGGTCAATTTGTCTCTAAAGCCCAGGGGTGGAGGGGACACAGCAAGACTAAACCACAAGACTTGTGGCCATAGGCTGACTATAGGACAGACTTTTGCCAAGGAAAGAGGGAGGGAAATAGAGGAAAAAGAGGGAGGAGAGGATAACTACAGCAAGCCGAGGAAGTTCCCAACTCTAGCCCCAATTATAGCTTGGATCACAGTCACAGGGACAGGAAAGAAGCAAAACTCCTACAGGCAGGAGATCCAGAGAGTGACATAATCCATGGTACTGTAAGTAGGAGGGGAACTATTATCTTCTTTTGTTTTATCTGCCTTCAGGAAAGAATCTTGTCCCCTGTCCTTCATCTCCTGACCCCTGTCTTCTATCCTCTGTCCCCTGTCTTCTTTGCCCTTGTGAGGTTTGTATCCAGTTCTGGCTTGTGATGAGAGAGAGAGAGAGAGAGAGAGAGAGAGAGAGAGAGAGAGAGAGAGAGAGAGAGGGAGAGAGAGGGAGATAGATAGAGAAACAGACAGACAGACAGACAGACAGACACAGAGACACAGAAACAGTAAGAAATAAAAATAGAGAAATACAGAAAGAAACTTCTTTCTCCTGACCTTCTCTTCCAATTGCAAAACTCAGTTGTGCCTCCTTGAGCTGCTTTCCAGGAAGGATGGAGTATGGAGAAAAGAGACTTAGCCCAAAGTATCCTGCTGATGGACTGCTAGGATGGATTTTGTTCCCTAGCACAGACTCCTAGGGACTTCTCCTGTCCCACAGAAAAAGAGGTGTTTGAAAAAAAAAACCTTTTTCTTGATCTCGCTCTTTTTCTTCAAATTTGCAGTTGAACTTCCATCCAACATTCTCTCCAAAAGAGGATCTGAGGGACATCAGTATCAGGGACTTCATTTTGCCTCCAGAATGAATGAAGTGGCATCTGCCTTTCCACACTTTTGAGGGTCCTTGAGGGTCCAGTCCTCCTGTCCCAGTCTCAGGATAGTGACTTTGCTTGCTCTTTAATTTAGTAAGGGAAGGGCAGGGTTTCCACTCCATTCTGCCTGGGCATATCAGCTTGCTCCCAGGCACCACAGTCACTTTACTTCTAGTTTCTCAAGAGGCATTTTCACAAATAAAGGCTGTTTTTACTAAGGTCATTTCTTGTTCAGATACAGGTGAGACCAGATACTCTCTGAAATCCCCTCTAACTCAGAGATCTGGTGATTCTTTCTAGGAAGGAGAGGGAAGCCTCCCAAGCAGCAGCTCCCTCTTTTCCAATTACTTAGTCACATTTTTTTTGTCCTCTCTTAAGAGGTCTGGAAAAAGTCACTTTTGGTGTCAAATTTCCAAGAACTCCTGTGGAGTGAGGTTTAGGACTGTGGCCCTAGTTGTACGGTGACTCTTGGTTCATCTGTCTGTGGGCAAAGCATAGCAAACAATGGCCATTTTGAACTTGATTTTCTTTGTATGCATTGGTTGTATGTTGGTTTTTATTTTCCCCACTGCAGATCCTAGGATTATAGATTTAGAACTGGAAGGAACCTCAGAAGCCATGGTTTCCAGTCTCTTCATTTTGAAGATAAAGAAACTGAAGCACAGAGAGGTTAGGTTTCTTTCCTGGAGATGGCTTTGGAGTCAGAGAATTTGGGTTCAAAGCCCAGTAATTGTCATGACCATGGGCAAGTCATTTCATTTTCTTTGGTCTTCAGTTTCCTCATCCATAGAAGGAATAAATTATTACTAGATGTCTTCTAGGGTCCCTACAACTCTGATTGTGTTTACTTCGATGTGATAATAATGATGATGATAATCATCTAGCACCTTAATGTTTATCAAGTCCTTCCCTGAAAACAATCCTAGGTAACTAGGTAACACAGTATGCCAAGTCTGGAGAGAGGAAGACTCATCTTCCTTAAGTCAAAACTGGCCTGGGCAATTCACTGAACTCTATTTGCCTTGGTTGCTTCATGTGAAAAAATGAGCTGGAGAAGAAAAATGCAAATTGTCCCAGTATCTTGCCAAGAAAACCCCAAATGACATCACAAAGAGTTGGACATGACTGAAAAATGGCTGAAGAGAAAGAAGTAGGAAGTGTAATATTGTCTCTGATGCTTATTATTTCATGATACAACTTCTCTGGGCATCAGTTTCCTATCTCCATGAAATTAAGAGATTAGACTAACTGGAGTTTGAGCTCCTTTCCAGCTCTAAATTTATGTTCCTAAGATCATTTCATCCTCATTTTAATATGAATAAACTGAGTCACTGAAAGATATAATGATTTGCCCAAAGTCCCTAGCTAGAAGGTTTGGAAACCAGAATTTGAACCCAATTTTTCTGATTCCAAGTCCAGTGCTTGCTTCAGTATGCTATTAAGGTTTCTCATTTTACAAGTAAACTCATCAACTTGGAGCTGGAAGGGAAGGACCTCTGAGCTAACTTCTCATCATCCTCAGAAAGAAATGTGGACCTTTAAAAATGATTTGATGAATCTGGAATTTAGACCCAGGTCCTCTAATTCCAAACCTTGTGCTCTTTTGTTGTATATATCTTGCTGCTTCTGTGATCAGTTGTCAGTGACTGCTTTTTTTTATTACCAATCAAACACAAGCAGTCCATTTGAACGCTTAAGATGGAGATGTCTCTAGATTAGTTCCTCTTATGTTTCCTTTGTGCTACTGAGTCTGCTTTACCCATAGAGCACAGTGCACAGTGTTTATACCCAGGTATAAACTAGGTTCAAGCAAGTCTTTAATCAATTTGAGAGTAGATTTTTAATCATTGAATAAAGTCAGACAGAGCTACAATGACTTCAAAAAGAAAAATTGGCATGCCTCTTAACCTTAACACAACATGTCAGTTTGAAATCACCCACTTCTAAAGCAGGACAGTATAGTAATGGAGCAACTTCAACCAAGCCCCAGAGAGAGTCATTTAGGGTGGGAGGAAAAAAAGTTTCTCTTTCTTTTCACTACCCCAGCCCTTGACCCCATTGGCATTTGTGTGAGTTTAGAAGAACCATCAGAAGATCTACTGGAGTTTGGGGTTAGGTGCAGTCACCACCAAAGTAGTTGGTGATAGCAGCTATGGTGGTAACTGAAAGATACTAAGAAGTACTAGATACCCCAAGGAAAGGCAACTTCAGGATTCTACAAGGACAATGACCTGTGAACCCCAGCTGGAAGGAAATCAGCTATGGTAAACTTCATGAGGTTTCCACAAAGGGAAAAAGGTATCATAGATTCTCTGCATGGCTGCCATGATATCTTTGTTCTTTAAGTTTGTTTCCCATTTTCCCTATAAATTCTATATAGATTTATGGGAAAGTATGCCTCAGACTTCTGAGGGAGTTGTTCTTTATATCATTGTTCTTATTATACCATCTTTGTAAACACTTTTTCCTTCCTGAGTCTACAGGTTGGGAAAGCATACTGATAGGAACCCAGAATCAATAGTACTAGATACTTAATCCCCTCACAATTTTCTTTTACACCCTGAGGAGAAAAATAGTCATTATCCTCTGGAGGTGCAAGCTATTCGTGCTTGTGAGAATTGTTTAAGTGGGAAGTAGGTAGAAAGGGAAAGGTTACACAGTTTAGGCAGTGTAGTGAAAAGAACCCTGACCTGGGAATCAGAAGACCAAGAATCAAGTATTGCCTTTATTATTAGTATTTCCCCTTTTTCTTGGTTTCACTTCCTCCTTCTGTAAATAAGGGTAAGAAGGGATATCATACATTTTGTGATTCCAAGGTCTCTTCTTTGATCACTCTGTGAGTAGATGATCTAGACTAGACCAAGTCCCTTAAAGGCCAAATTATTTTATTTCTTTCCTAAAATGTAGCCATCCATCCATCCACCAGTTGGAAACCCACTATCTTTCAAGGCAGCCCATTCCATATTTGAATACTCCCTATTTTAGGAAGTTTTTTATTTATCAAGCCTAAATCTCTTCTGCAACTTCCATACCTCACTCCTAATTCTGTCCTTTGAGGTCAGACAGAATAGAAGTAATTCCTCTTCCATATTACAATCCTTCATTTTGAAAAGTCATCATATTCCCTTCATTCCTGTCTTCTTTTATCCAGGCAAAAGATCTCCAGTTCCTTCAACCAAATCTTATATGTCATGCTCTTAGGATCCTTCATTATCCTTGGGACTGTCCAGTTATCAATATTCTTCCTAAAATTGGTCTCCAGAACTGAGCATGATATTTTACAAGCTAGAAGCACTATCCTCTCTTTTTCTAAAGAAACCCTACTAAGATGTTTTAACTTATTTACCATCCAATCCTACTTTCTTCCTGCATGGATGCCATGGCCCCCAGCTTTTCCTTTTAATGTTTAAACACAAACTTCTGTCATTAGATATGAATAACTATAGAAATAGAGTCTAGATCTATGATTTCTTTGATATAGGTTAGGAAATTACCTCTAGCAATTCAAGATGCTTTCAATAACCCAGTATATATATATATATATATATATATATATATATATATATATGAACAAAACTACTTATTTCCTAATCTTCTGAGGGTTTTCTCTAATTCTAACCTAATAGACTCAGAAATGCAGTTAACTAAACTGTTACAGACTTAACCAGATCTCAAAGCTCACTAGTCAGCAAGGTTCCACATAGGTTCTGGGTAGATTTCAAGGATATTCCCTAGATTTGCTTGAATTCAAAGATTGCAGAACAGTTTTGTCCTTAAATAAATTTATTTGGTGATCATGAAAAGAATAAAAGAGGTACATTGACAGGTTAGTTGACTTAACCAGGGTCACATGGCTAGCATATATTCAAGGTGGCATTTAAACCCAGGTCTTTCTGGCTTCAAGAGTTGCTCTTTATGCTCTATGACATTTAATCACATATGTCATTATCATAGGAATAATTATAATGACTCAGAAATCTCTTAAATTTGGTCTCCCATTCCAATGAGCTTCTAAACTCTTTCTCAACTTCTTGTGACCCAAAGGACTACTCTCTCCTGAAGGGATGGGACAAAAATCTATATTGGGTTAGAAGTTTCCAGAAATTAACTTATTTTACCAAAGCAATTCATCATTTTCTCTGCAATGGATAGAGGACTGAGAGGTCTTGCCCAGCCTCATAGAGCTAGTATGTGTCAGAGATGGGGTATGAGCACTGGCTTCCTAGCTCAACACCAGCTCCCTGCTGACTCTCACTCACACATGGATAGGAATGTACTTCACTAAAGTGGAACTGGAATGACCAAAGTTAGAATCCAGAGCAGTAAGTGGAACACTCTCCTTTCCTAGACTATTATGAGATTAACAATGCCTCATTTTACATATAAGGAAAAAGAGTCCCCAGAAGGTTAAGTGACATGCTTGTAGTCACATGGGATGATTTCATCAACAACACTATTAATAATAAGCATTTGTAAAGCACCTCTGTGTCCTGCACCTTACCACCATTGTCTCATTTGATTTTTTCAAAAACCCTAAGAAGTAGGTGCTATTATCTCCATTTTGCAGTTTGAGAAAATGAAGTTGACAGAGATTAAATTACTTGTCCAGGGTCACACAACCAGTCAGTATCTGAAGTGGCATTTGAACTCATATTTTCCTGATTCCAGAAATCAATTTACTGAATCACCTATATGCCTGCCTGAGGGAGATAATATGCAAACAACTATGTTCATATGTGATAAATAGTATAAACTGAAGGTAAATCTCAAAGGAGAAGGTACTTGTAACTTGTGGGAGCAGAAGGTAGGATTTGAGCTATCTTGAAGGAAAGAAAGTAGAGGAAGAAGAGCATTTTAGGTGTGGGGAGAAGTAAAAAGGCTATCAGGAAAAGAGATAAAAGATGAAGTATAATTTGTTTAAGGGGGGATTTGAACCCAGGATAACTGACTATGAAGCCATTGAGGGAATTGGATCCTAAGGTCCCTTCTTTCCAGCTCTATAACTGCAATACCAAAAGCCTGTGAATAAGTTATTTTCATTTTACAGGAGAAAGTGAGGCTTAGAGAGACATAGGGTCTTGTACAAGGAGCACAAGTCAGAGCCAGGACTTAGACTTAGACTCCTGACTTCAAGTCCAATACTTTTACTACTGTAGCAGTAGTAAGCAGCCCCTTCAGGTTGAATGATGGAAGCTCCACTCAGACTTCTGAACCCACAAGTCTGATATACTTGGGACATACTTAGGATTCTTCCTGTGCATTTATTATATCCATGGAATTTCATCTCAGAAACCAATTAAAAATGTCTTCATGGCAGACAGAAAGGAGTCAGAAGATAATTGCCTACTCTGAAGCTGGAGGAAAAGCCCCTCTAGGTCATGCTACCCAACCATATACTACACTAAGAAAGCATGCTTATCAAGTACTTTGGGAAGTCAGGTTTCTGGTACACTGACCCAGCACTGGGTGCCTGAGCTCTTTATAAAGAGCTCTCTCCTGCACTCTGGGAAATCTCACAGGTGATGGGAGTATCCTCTCCCATATTGGAACCTTTCACCTTTGGACAAATTCCCAGGACCCAAGTATTTTTTTTCTTTCACCCAAGAGATGCCTGCTTCCAAAAATACCAGGTTAGCCTTTCTACTAACCATACACAGACACAGTGAAAGCAGTCTCCTAACCACCCAAAGAATCCTATCTCCAGTATTGTGAAAAGGGAGCAATGATATTCCCAGTGAGAAAAGAGATGAATTCTAAATGCTGACTGGATAACCTTGAGCAAATAAGTCACTTTCCCCTTCTCAATTTCCTCTACTGTCCAATGGAATAATACTTGTACTTTTAGTTAGACACTGCTGATTTAATGAACCTGAAATGTCTTTATACCATCCCTTCCTTATTCAACTCCTACTCATCCTTCAGTACCCAGACAGCACAAGTTCTATTCCCTACATAATGTCTCCCTCTTTTTAACCTCCCCCTTCTCTGAACTCCTACAGTGCTCATCAGCAACACCTAATCTAATCCACCTTGTTTCCAATAAGCAGTAATTAAGACTTGAGTACAAAAAAAAGAAAACAAAATTAAAAGTAGTTACTGCCTTCCAGGAGTTACAATCTATTTTTCTTGAAAAATTTTCTTTAAAGAAACAATTGAACTGGGACAGCAATTGTACTGACTAGAGCACCAGTCCTGGAGTCAGGAGGACCTGAGATCAAATGTGACCTCAGACACTTAATATTTATTTAACTATGTCACCCTGGGCAATTCACTTAATCCCACTGCTTTACAACCACCCCCCCACCCCACCCCACCCCCCACCCCCCCCACCCCCGCCAAAAAAGTAATTGTACATGCATTTGGGGGGTTGGGGGTAATGGAGGGTGGTACAAAAATGTAGAACTCATGAATTTGCAAATGGATGAATGCTGAAAACTGCTTTGCATGTAATAAATGAAAAATAAAATAAAGTGAAAAAAGTACTGATATCTTGAGATAATTTTAATATCACTATCATTTACAAATACATTCCTCTCCCTCTTCTACCCAGAGAGCCACTCTACAACAAAGAATAGAAAAGGAAAATAAAACAGTAGTTCAACAAAACTAACATATATACTGTCTGATTATATATGCAGTGTTCTGAACCCCTGAATGAATGGAAGAAAAAAGATTAACATTTTTCCATGTCTTCATCGAACCAAACCTGGTCAGTAAAATTGCACAGTATCCAATTCTGTCTTTTTTTGGCTCTTTCGATTTACATCATTGTAGTCATTTTTTTTCCTATAATGTATATTTTTTTCCTGGTCTTGCTTAGGTCTCTTTTGCAATTGTTCTTTCTAAATTTATCTGTATTCTTCATATTAATTGTTTCTTACAAGGCAATAATATGCCCATGACCCACAAATTGTTTAGACATTTCCCAATTGATGGGTTATTCCCCCCCCCCAATTTTTTGCTACGATTAAAAAGTAGAGTTTATATGCTTTTGAGGAGAGCCATCATGGGATACTGATACATTGTTGGTGGATTATGAACTGATCCAAGCATTCTGGAAAACAATTAGATCTAGGCCTAAAGAATTATCAAACTGTGCATACTCTTTGATCCAACAATACTTCTAGATATTAGATCTGTATCCCAAAGCAATTTTTAAAAAGGGAAAAATATTTAAAGCAACTTTTTTGTGGTGGCAAAGAATTGGAAACTGAGAAAATCCCATCAATTGGGGAATCACTGAACAAGTTGTGGTATATAATTATAATGGAATACTATTATACTGTAAGAAATGACAAGCAGGTTGAATTCAGAAAAACCTGGAATGACTAAATGAACTGATGATGCCTAGTGAAGTGAGCAGAACTAGGAGAACATTGTCTGGTGATCAACTGTGAATGCCTAAGCTATTATCAGCAATACAATCATCTAAGATAATTCCAAAGGCCTCAAGATGAAAAATAAAATCCACATATCCAGAGACAGAGATTATGGAGTCTGAATACAGATCTAAGTATGCTATTTTTCACTTTATTTTTTGTGGTGCTTTTGGGGAATCTGTGTTTTCCTTCACAACATGACTAATATGGAAAAATGTTTTGCATGATTACTATATCAAATTGTTTACTGTCTTATGGAAGGAGGAGAGGAAGGAAGGGGAAAGAAAATTTAGAACTCAATTTTTTTAATTTTTTTTTATTTTAGAAAGGTTTTATTTATTTTGAGTTTTACAATTTTTCCCCCAATCTTGCTTCCCTTCCCCCCACTACCCACAGAAGGCAGTTTGTTAGTCTTTACATCATTCCCATAGTATGCATTGATCTAAGTTGAATGTGATGAGAGAGAAATCATATCCTTAAGGAAGAAACATAGAGTATGTGATATAGCAGAATTACATAATAAGATAACATTTTTTAAAATTAAAGGTAATAAATAGTCTTTGGTCTTTGTTCAAACTCCACAATTCTTTTTCAGGATACAGATGTCATTCTCCATGGCAGATATCCCAAGATTGTGCCTGATTGTTGCCCTGTTGGTATGAGCAAGTCCATTAAGGTTGATCATCACTCCCATGTAGTTGTTAGGGTGTACAATGTTCTTCAGGGTGTACAATGTTCTTCTGGTTCTGCTCATCTCACTCAGCATCAGTTCATGCAAATCCTTCCAGGCTTCCCTGAATTCCCATCCCTCCTGGTTTCTAAAAGAACAATAGTGTTCCATGACATACATATATCACAGTTTATTAAGCCATTCTGCAATTGATAGACATTCCTTCAGTTTCCATTTCTTTGACACCACAAACAGAGCTGCTATGAACATTTTTATACAGGTGATGTTTTTGCCCTTTTTCATAATCTCTTCAGGGTACAGACCCAGTAGTGGTATTACTGGATCAAAGGATATGCACATTTTTGTTGCCTTTTGGGCATAATTCCAAACTGCTCTCCAGAAAGTTTGAATGAGTTCACAGCTCCACCAACAATGTATTAGTGTCCCAGATTTCCCATATCCCTTCCAACATCGATCATTGTCTTTTCTGATCATATTGGCCAATCTGAGAGGTGTGAGGTGATACCTCAGAGATATTTTAATTTGCATTTCTCTAATAATTAGTGATTTAAAGCAATCTTTCATATGACTATGGATTGCTTTGATTTTCTCATCTGTAAATTGCCTTTGCATATTCTCTGACCATTTAACAATTGGGGAATGGCTTGTCTTTTTTTTAAAATTTGATTCAGTTTTCTGTATATTTAGAGATGAGTACTTTGTCAGAAACACTAGTCATAAAAATTTTTTCCCAATTTACTATATTCTTTTGATCTTGGTTACAGTGGTTTTGTCTACATAAAAGCTTTTTAATTTAATGCAATCAAAATTACCTATTTTTAATGGTGTTCTCCGTCTCTTCATTGGTCATAAATTGCTTCCCTTTCCATAGATCTGATAGGTAAACTACTCCTTGATCTTCTAGTTTGCTTATAATATTGTTTTTATGTCTAAATCCTGTATCCATTTTGATCTTATCTTGGTATAGGGTGTGAGTTGTTGGTCTAATCTAAATTTCTCCCATACTAACTTCCAATTTTCCCAGCAGTTTTTATCAAAGAGAGAGTTTTTATCTCAATAGCTGGACTCTTTGGGTTTATCAAACAGCAGATAACTATAATCATTTCCTGCTATTGCACCTATTCCACTGGTCCACCACTCTATTTCTTAGCCAGTAGCAGACAGTTTTGATGACTGATGTTTTATAATATAATTTTAGATCTGGTAGGGCTAAGCCACCTTCTTTTGCACTTTTTTTCATTAAATCCCTGGAGATTCTTAACTTCTTGTTTCTTCATATGAACTTACTTGCAATTTTTTCTAACTCATTAATTTATTGGAATTTTGAGTGGTAGGGCACTAAACAAGTAGTTTAATTTTGGTAAAATTGTCATTTTTATTATATTAGCTCAGCCTATCCATGAACAGTTGATATTTGCCCAGTTAAGTCTTACTTTATTTGTGTGAAAAGTGTTTTATAATTGTTTTCAAAAAGTTTGAGTCTTCTTTGACAGGTAGAATGGGATTTCTCTTTCTAGCTCTTTCTGCTGCATCTTGCTAGTCATATATAGAAATGTTGATGATTTATGAGAGTTTATTTTATATCCTGCAATTTTTTTTAAAGTTGCTAATTATTTCTAGTAGTTTTTTAGATGATTTTTTTGGGATTCTCTAGATATACCATCATGTCATCTACAAATAGTGAAAGTTTTGTCCCTTCCTTCCCTATTCTAATTCTTTCAATTTCTTTTTCTTCTCTCATTGCTGAAGCTAACATTTCTAATACAACATTGAATAGTAGTGGTGATAGTAGGCATCCTTGGTTCCCCTCCCCATCTTATTGGGAATGCCTCTAGCCTATCCCCATTGCATATAATGCTTGTTGATGGTTCCAGATAGATACTGCTAATCATTCTAAGGAACAGTCCATTTATTCCTACACTCTCTAGTGTTCTTAGTAGGAATGGGTGCTGTTTTTTGTCAAAAGCTTTTTCAGCATCTATTGATATAATCATATGATTTCTGATAGGTTTGTTATTGATATAATTAATTATACTGACAGTTTTCCTAGTATTGAACCAACCCTGCATTCCTGGGATAAGTCCAACTTGATCATAATGTATTATCCTAGTGATAACTTGCTGTAATCATTTTGCTAAGATTTTTATTTAATATTTTTGCATCTATATTCATCAGGGATATAGGTCTATAATTTTCTTTCTCTGTTTTAACTCTTCCTGGTTTAGGTATCAGCATCATATTAGTGTCATAGAAAGAGGTAGAGTTCCGTCTTCACCTATTTTTCTAAAGTTTATATAGAATTGGAACCAGTTGTTCCTTAAATGTTTGATAGAATTCACTTGTGAATCCATCAGGACCTGGAGACTTTTTCTTAATGGCTTGTTGAATTTCTTTCTCTGAGATAGGGTTATTTAGGTATTTAATTTCCTCCTCATTTAACCTGGACAATTTATATTTTTGTAAATATTCATCCATTTCATTTAGATTTATTGGCATGGAGTTGTGCAAAATAATTCCAAATTATTACTTTAATTTCCTCCTCATTGGTGGTGAGTTCACCTTTTTTATTTATGACAAATTGACCAGGGGTTTATGAATTTTATTGATTTTTTTCATAAAACCAACTCTTGGTCTTATTTATTAGTTCAATAGTTTTCTTGTTTTTGATTTTTATTAATTTCTCCTTTAATTTTTAGAATTTCTAATTTGGTATTTAACTGAGGGGGTTTAATTTGTTTCTCTAATTTTTTAGTGGCATATTTAATTCATTGATTTCTTCTTTCCTTTAATTTATTCATATAAGCATTTAAAGATATAATATATCCCCTTACAGCCACCTTGAGTGTATCCCATAGGTTTTGGTATGTTGTTTCATTATTGTCATTATCTAGGATAAAATAATTAATTCTATAATGAATGCTAAAAATTGTTTTTACATATAATTGGGAAAATAAAATCAGGGAATTGAAGAATTTCAAGGATGAAAGGGAGCTCAGAGAGAATCTCACCCAAGCCATGTCTCTAGAACAATCCCTACAGGTAGTCATACAGTCTTTGCTTGAAGACTTCCAAGTGGCTCATTCCATTTTCTTTTAGGATTTTTTTTGTTTTTTATTTTGCAAGGCAATGGAGCTAAATGGCTTGCCCAAGGCCACACAGCTACATAATTATTAAGTGTCTGAGGTGGGATTTGAACTCAGGTATTCCTGACTCCAGGGCCAGTGCTCTACTCACTGTGCCACCTAGCCGCCCCTTGCTCATTCCATTTTTTGATGAGTTTTAATCGTTGGGAAATTTTTCCTTACATTTGTTCAAAATTTGAATTATAACTTCCATAGATTGCTCCAAGTTCTGGCTTCTGAAGTCCAACAAAGTCAAACAACTCTTCCACAAAACAGCCTTTCAAACATTTGAAGAAAAGTATAATAGCTGTTCTTTTTTCTAGGCAAAATATACTCATCTCTTTTAACCA
The DNA here is from genome assembly GCF_037893015.1 of Macrotis lagotis. Lineage (NCBI taxonomy): Eukaryota > Metazoa > Chordata > Mammalia > Peramelemorphia > Peramelidae > Macrotis > Macrotis lagotis. Next base: position 357,812,976 of record NC_133658.1, on the reverse strand, counting down.
GGGGAAAGAGGGAATAAACATTTATTAAATGCATTCTATGAGCCAGGAGCAATGATATACACTTTACCAGTAATATCTTATTTAATTCTCTCATGCTATTTTTATCTCTATTTTACAGCTGAGGAAACTGAGACAGAACTGTCAAATGATTTACCCAAAATCACATTGTTAATTTATGTCTGGAGTTGGATTTGAATCCAAGTCTTCCTGATCCCAGGCCTAGTATTCTAGCCACTGCCTAATGTGATCTCCAAAGTCTGGAACTCAGAGCTTTTCGCCTTCCTGATCACTCTCTTCTAGATGCTCTCCAATACAACAATGTCCTTAGATGTGACTAGAACTTAACACAGTACTCCAGTCAGAGATTGACTATGCCTCTCTATGTAGCTTAACTGCTTTTTAGTTGTTGGAACTTGCCAAATGACACAATTGTCTCATCTGGAGTTGGCAATCCATTAAAATCTCCAAGTCTTTTTTAGACTTTCCTCTAGCCATGCCTCCTTCATCTTATGTTTTTGAAACTTATTTTCTGAACCCAGGCTCTCTAAGGTTATATAACCTAGTAAATTTCATCTTATTGGGTTAGTCCAATTTTTTGCTGGACAGCTACTGGTACTGGAGTCAGGGACCTGAATTTCAAATCCAGCCTCAGACCCTTACAAGCTGTGTGACTCTGGACAAGTCCCTGTTTGTCTCATTTACCTCATTTGTAAAATAAACTAGAGAAGGAAATGGGAAATCACTTCAATATCTTTGCCAACAAAACTCCAAATGGGGCCACAAAGAATGGGACCTGACTGACCAACAACAAAATTTTTTGATTTTTCATATTTTTTGAATAATGACTCTGCCAACCAGTGGCTTAACTGTCCTTCCTAACTTCCTTCCTTTGTATCATTTGAAAATTTGATAAGGATGTCACTTATTTCTCCATTTAGGCAAATGGAGACTTTTTTGGTCTCTCCATAGAGATAGCTAGGTAGTAGGCCTGGAGTCTAGGTCAGGAAAATCTGAGCTTAAACCCAGCCTTAGACTGGCTGTATAACCCAGAGAAAATTACTAAACTTCTATTTGTCTCAGTTTCTTAAACTATAAAATGGAAATCATAATGACATCCACCTCCCAGGATTGTTGCAAGAATCAAATAAAGTAATATTTGTAAAAGAATTTGTCACAATGTCTTGTACAATCACTGTTCTCATCTCTCTTTATCAGTTTATACAAAAACCTTTCTTAGATTTCTCTGAAATCAGTATTACAGTATTTCTTGACATAATAATATACTGTTACATTTGCATACCATAATTTGTTCAACCATTCCCCAATTAATGGGTACCTCCTTTGTTTCTAGTTCTTTTTTCCAACAGAAAGAGCTGCCATAAGCATTTTATTTACATTTAGTTCCTTTTTTTTCTTTCCTTGATCTCTTTGGGATATAACCCTAGTAGTGATATTGCTAGCTCAGTTGAGTGACTTTCCAAATTACTTCTCAGAATGGTCTGATCAAATTTATAGCACTACCCAACAGTCCATTAGTGTTCCTGTCTTCCTGCAGACCCTCTAACACTTGCCATTTTCCTTTTTTGTCCTCTTTACCAATTTTATGAATAAGATGTAGAAATTCAGAATTCTTTTCCTTCATACACCTCCATCAGTATTTTGGAGCATTTTTTCTTTTTTCTTTTTTTTTTTTTTAGTTTTTGCAAGGCAATGGGGTTAAGTGGCTTGCCCAAGACCACACAACAAGGTAATTATTAAGTGTCTGAGTCAGGATTTGAACTCAAGTACACCTGACTCCAGGGCTGGTGTTCTATCCATTGCACCACCTAGGTCATTTCTTAAAGGATAAATGACCAATGGCAATGAAGAGACAGATCTTAAAGGATAATAGCAATAATGATGTGAAAAAAATGCTCCAGGGACAGCTAGGTGGCACAGTGCATAGAGCACCAGCCCTGGAGTCAAGAGTACCTGAGTTCAAATCCGACCTCAAACGCTTAATAGTTACCTAGCTGTGTGGTCTTGGGCAAGCCACTTAACCCCATTGCCTTGCAAAAACTTAGAAGAAAAAAGACCCTTATTCTTATGAATTTGAGTCTCAGTTCCTTACAGATCTTATATATGAGATTTTTATCAAGAACTTTCTACAAAGATTTTTTTCTCTTCTAATTTAAACAGTATTGATTTTGTTTGTACAAAAACTTTCTGATATTATGTATTCAAAATTGTCCTCTGTGATCCTCTCTGTTCCTTATTTGGTCATGAATACTTGTTTCTGTAGTTATGAAAAGTCCCTTGTTTCTCTAATTTGTTTATAAGGTAACTTTTTATACTCTAATCATATATCCATTTGTAACTCATCTTTGTATAGGGCATGAAATATTGGTCTATACCTAACTTTTCTCAAACTCCTTTCCAGTTTGTGAAAGTATTGTCTTATCTAAACTTAGTGTCTTCCCCAAAATTAGAATAGTACTTTGCAACCATAGGTTGTGCTGTTTTGTATATATCCAAAGGTAATCACAATGAGTCATTCTAAGGTCACTAACTGCCAAATATTAGGAAAATAAGGCAATGAAATAATCTTTTCTCTCTTTTCCCGTAGAACTTTTTCATTTCAGGGACTTTGTGACCTTGGTAAATTATTTTACTCCCTAGGCTTCAGTTTCTTCATTTGCAAAATCAGAAAATTAGCAAGGTCCCCTCCTAGTTCTAAATCTATGATACACTGACCAGAGGCTTTGTGTTTATGGAAGCTGATAGCCAACTCTTCCTTCAGCATGTAGTCATCCTAGGGGAAATAGGTTTTGAGGGACTCCTTAAAAAAAGTTAAGAACTGCTTGACCCAGACTTTGTCTTTCAGGTATAGAAAAAAGTAGCTTTAAAGTTTACAAGGCATTTTACATGTATTGTTTGATCCTCACAACAACCATGGGAAATATTTGCTATCTTTATTTTTTATATTTTACAGTTGAAAAAACTGAGGCAGAGGTTAAATGACTTGCCCAGTCACATAGATAGTAAGTGTCTGAGACTGGATTTGAACTAAAAATCTTCCTGACTCTGGGGTATGCTTCACCTGCCATCCCCCCATCTCAAGTCCCTACCAAGAAGGGGTAAATGAGGGAGATAAAGAACTCAGGGTCATTATCAGACATAAACGTTCTTAGTTGCTTTGACCAGATGACTAGGAACCTTAGGGAATAATTTTTTCAAGCACCTCCTTAAACAGAGGAGAACCATAAAGGAGAAAGGATTTGCCCATAGTCATGAAGCAATCAGTAGCCAAGCTGGGACTATGATCTAGATCTTCTATCACCCAATTTAGGGCATTTTCTTCCTTCCTTCCTTTCTTCCCAGAAGAGTTAATGACAGGCTAATGGTGAGCATATTCCCTTTGATGAAAGGGAATGGTGGAAATGGTAGAAGAACATAGTGGGAGGGAGAGAGAGGAGAGAAGGTGGAGAAAGCCCAACAGACTTAACAGAGGAGTGACAGCTGTTTGCCTGTGGCTCAGCAAAGTATTGATGCCTGTGAGAGCTGCAGATCCTCAGCCCCAGGAGAGCTGCTGAAACATGAAGCAAGTCTCTCCATCAAAGCCAAGAAAGAGTTGATCTGCAAAAAGGGAGGGGGCCTGGGAGAAAAGATGCCAGGCTCAGGCAGGGTACCCTGATGTGGAAATAGCTGAGCCCACTGTAATGCTCCTCTACCCCAGCCCAACCTTATTCACAAGTGGGGGCTTGACTCAGGAGACAGGGAAATCCCTGATGATTAGGAATAGGGAAAGTAGAGAGGGACGTCAAAAGACTGCATTTACCTTTTTTTACAGTCAAGGGATTGAGGACTGGATTATTAGATTCAAGAATACAGGCAATCTGTGAATCTCAAGCTTGCTCAGAAATCCAATTTTGACTGTATCCATGAATTCAGGACTAGAGTTAACATTTAAATCTGCTTAGTGCTGTCACATCTATGTAACTTGTAAACAAAATGTGTTGTGCCTACACACAGGGAGCTTAGCTGGGCCCCTATTTGCTACTAAGAGGTCCTAATCCTCGATTCAACAAATAATTGTTAATTGCCCAGGCACGGTGACAAGTGCTGAAAATATAAGAAAATGAATTGCTTCCTTTCCTCAAGAAATTCATTCTGCTAGGAAGGATCTGACATGTATAGAAATAGGTAAATACAAACCATATACAAAGTAATCTCAAGAAGGAGAGTGTGCCAATAACTGAGGTGTCTGAACTAAAGAAGGTAGGGATTCTGGGAGGGAGAGATGAGTAGGCTATATATTTGTTATCAGGGATCCTCTCTCTATATCCCCTTCCAAAATCAATTCAAGGATAGAGGGAAGCCCCTTCCTGTCAGCTGCAGCCTTGGGAATTCAGTTTCCTCATTATGTTCCCCTTTCCCCCTCCTACTCTGGACATAGTTCTTGGCAACAAACTCAACATAGTTTCCTAAAGGGCCTTATGATTTTCAGTAGTCAGAATGAAGATGTTATAGAATTAGATTTTTTTTTTAATAAATCAAGCAATCCCAAGTACAGAGAATGAATATTGAATCTGGGTTTAGGGACCTTTCTCCCTGGTGCCCTCCTTTGATGGAAACTTTTCCAGATCCATGGATCCACTCTTTGCCTGGGTCATGGTCACCCAACTTTGCTAAGATTCCTTTCTAAGAGTCTCCTATCTTCTCCTGTTCTTAGCGCTCCTTTTCTTCAGGCCAAGAAAACCATGAAATGCTAATGACCTTTCCACTTCCTTTTGCCTCCTGGTTGTTGGAGCCCTGTGGCATTCCTCACCATAGGAATGGGTCTATCCCTTCCTCTGACTCAAGACTTGTCAGTAGAGAGGCGCAAAGTTGCTACAGTCAAGAAAACCTAGCTAAAAATATTATCACTGAAAGTCATATCCTAAATGTGATCCCTAGGCAAATAATTTAGGCTTTCTGTCAGCACAGGCAATTCATTATATTGCAGAGAAGTTGCTGGGCTGCTTTGGTTGAGGGAATTCCCAAGACTGAGTTCCTTGAGCCAATTAAATCACAGATCCACCCTTTCCTGCCCCCCTCCCAATAATCTTCCATGGCTCCCTATCAGGTAGTAAATTATAAATCCTCTGACTGGCATTCAAGGCCCTCCACAATCTGCCACCAACCTAACCTTTCATTCTTCTTCCTCACCATTCCACTTCCCCTCCCCCAGAGCATTGTTGTTTATCTTTCATTTTTTTGAGGACAAATAATTGTGATTATACTTGCTTGTAAATTGGATTTAAGTGAGGTAGAGTTGCATTAAATGGTCCACTTCACTCTTTCCTCCTGAGTCATCGAAATCCAGGGGCAAAATAAAGGCAACGGTGAGGGATGTAATGTTTGACCTTGGCTTCTCTGATGTCTGTCCAGACTCTAAGCACCCCACAGCCCTGCTTCAGTCTCCTTTTTGCTGAAGCAAATCTGTCCATTCCACCAGGAAAAGTTTTCACATGTTTAGAGTAGACATCTCCCTAACATACTGATGTACTTGAAGACTCTCACCCCCAACCTGATTAAGCCTATTTGCCAGGACAGTTTCCCTGGGGTGTGGCCACTATGCATGCCACAGCTTCTTGATGTAATATTTGAGAGCTGGGTGAAAGGTAGATGCCAAAGGTGAATGAGGAGCCCTGAAAAGGACTCAGCAGCCCTCATGCCAAAGGTGTTAGTTCTGCCTGAATGTTCCACACATCCCAACAACTATACAACAACTTAGGTGACTGAGGGCTTAAGGCAATGGAATCCACTGCCTGTGTTTGAATACCATCCTTTTTATGTTTCTTTTAACTGTATTCCACTCTTCAAGCAAACTATATTAACTAATCTAAGAGTGTTCTATCTTCTCCTGTTCTTAGCTCTCCTTCTTTTCTTCAGATCAAGAAAACCATGAAATGCTAATGACCTTTCCACTTCCCATTTCTTTGCTCACATCCTATGCCTAGAATGTCCTTCTTCCTTCTCTAGGATTGTTGCATTCTTATCCATTCTTTAAAGCTCAGATTAAATACCGGGTCCTCTAGAAAACTTTCTCTGAGATGTTTCCTTTTAAACTGTTTATATCTTCTATTTTCATAGTTATTTGCAAGTTGTCTCCTCCATTAGAAAGTGAACTCCTTGAGAGTAGGGAACTAGGCTTTTTCCTTTGCTTGAATTCCCAGAGTTTAGGACAGGGTCTGACAAGTATCAATCAATAAACATTTATTAAGTTTCTACTTTAGAAAGCAATTAATCAATGCTATTGCCCACTCTTATTGCCCTCCTCATACCTCCAATGGTGTTTTATTATTTTAGTTCTTTTTAATATATGTATAAGGTAACATTATTTACATAGTTATGTGTGGGTACCATCTCCCTTCTAGACTATGAATTCCCTATGGATGAGATATAGTAGATATTTAATAAACATTTATTGTATTTGTTGCTCCGGCATACCCAGGTTCTAACACTGAATTCTGCAAAGCAGAAGCCAATTCAACACCTCTCCATCCTTCTGTCTTCTTTCCCTAACCCTCCCAAACTCTTCTTGTCTCTTCCATAATTTGGGGGTTTTTTCCTTGTCTCCCGCTCCATTTTGTCTCTCCTCTTCTGTTTTAGAATTCCATGTCTCATCCAGACCAACCCTCTTATACTCCTTTATTCTCCCCAACCCTTAGACATCCCAAGCTCTCAATCATTGATTTTCTATCCTGCTTGCAAGCTCTAGGATGACAACTAAGCATCTGCTCCTTCCCTTCCTTTTGTCCTGCCTGTGGTTCCTGGCTGTCTACTGCCACCTGGCTGAGGAAGAGAAATGGAGTAAGGACAGAGGTCTGGCCAGAAACTCTACCATGAACCTGCCTGCCTTTCCTTCAGTCTCCATTGTAGGTGAGTAGTCTGATCAGACCCCAGAGGGACTGGGGAGCAATCTGTCTCTGACATAAGGATTGGAGAGGGTGGGGTTGAAAGACTTGGATTTCATCCCTCCTGCCTCCAAAGTTTTTATTGCTCAGCCTCAGTTGCAATTGCCTCTTTCAAGTTCTGACCCTCACTCTTTTTGATAGTGGAAGTCACTATCCATTCAATCTAGGAATTTGTAGCCACTGGACCTGAGTTCAAAAACATGTGTGATCTTGAGAAGATCCCTTCTGATACCCACTTTTTGCATTTCATAATTCTTTATTATTAAAATAGGAGGGGGGGTAATGAAATGATCCCTAAAGTCCCTTCCAGATCTAAGAATCCTATGACCCCTTCTACTAAATGAATATTTCCTTGCCTTTCCTCCAGACCCTTACCAGTCTTAAATCCCCTAAAGAGTCACAAAGCCATACTAATCATCTGGGGTAAAGTCAGATGATCTAATTCTCTTCCAAAGCCAATGTTCAGTGTATGAGAGCTAGACTTTAGCAAGAACTTTGATTCTGCCTGAAAAATGGGATCTAGGGGGCAGCTAGGTGGTATAATGGATAGAGTGCCGGCCCTGGAGTCAGGAGGACCTGAGTTCAAATTTGGTCTCAGATACTTAATAATTGCCTAGCTGTGTGACCTTGGGCAAGTTACTTAACCCCGTTGCTTTAAGTAAATAAAAAAAGAAAAAAAAACTGGGTCTAAACCATTGGGATTTCAGCGGATCCAAAAATTTAAGAGCCCTTGCTCTAGGCAATACTGGTTGTTTAGAGTATTAAGATTTTTATACATGTTTATGAGATGGATCATAGAACAATCAGATTTGGGGCTTGAGTGATCTTCCTAGGACAAGTCTACTATTCAGGTCAATACAATTATATTACTGTGACCATACAAGTAGGGATCCTGTGGGAATGTCTGGGTTGATTGTATAGTTTTGAGCGTTACAGTACAAGTACAAGTTATATTGATACACTTCACTTAACACAGGCAAGCACAGTTCAGGGCAGGAACTGTCATGATTAACGGATGACTTCTGTTACTTTGTTTTCACTGTTTTCTCAGACCCAGAGCCTGCCTGTGAAAAGAATCTCTTGAAACTAAATTAATGTTATTAAATTCATTACACATATCTTATTAAGCAATATGAAAATCATTACTCCTGACAAGGGATTAGGAGAGGAGTTCCCCAAGACCAGTTATGAGTGTTCCACAAACCTCTTGGTATCAATTATTCCCAGAAGCCACAGAGAGGAAGGGGCAATGGAAGAAACTCCCTTTAGCCCTGGGAGGCTGGAAGGGAATACCACAAGTGGGCAAGAATCAAATTTCTTCTCATTCTAGCATGTTAGACTTCCTCTGTTCTCTGGCTTTCTCCTTTTTGTTTGGTTGTGATGCACTTACCCCAATCCTTGGCTTTTGTTCTTTTGGGTCCCTGGACATTGAAATGTTCAGCCAAAATGTCTCCCCACCCCTTCCTCCAGTAGACCACTTTCCCAGAGGCCTCCCTCTTCCCAATTCAGCCCACCCCTGACCTTGTCTGTCAGACATATCCTCTATTCATTATGTTTTCTTTGAAGCACTGAACAAAAAATCCAAGAAGATCATCAGGAAAGAGATAGAAACCAAGAAATCCTCTGAGGTAGGTGGGTCTTCAGATGAGGGGAAAGAGTGATGAAATGGGGAGAGGTAGGAATGGGAGAGGATGGCTTATGTATAGTCTGTATCAACAACACACTTTATACATATTACTTCCTCTGATCCCCATAATAATCTGGTGAAGGGGGAGGGGGAGGTTTATTGGGAATACAATAGAGAAGCAAGGATTCATCATTTTTTTCAGATAAAAAACTGAGACTTCGAAAGATTAACTTGCCTAAAATCACAAAGCCATTGAACATTGGTTATGATACTTATATTCCCAGATTTTATGATTTGCTATGTTCAGAATAGTGTCAAACAATAATGTAGCTCTCTACCCCCAGTTCAGGAAACAAATATATCACTGCTTTAGAGTGTGGAAAGAGTCTTAGGGGTTGAGAGAAATAATTATTTCTCTCATATTAATAACCAATTATTGAATTAGGAGTAAGGATTTTCCCCCATTTCTACTTCCTCATTCAGAAATCACTCCCTGTAAGTTATTCAGACAGCCTTTGAAGTACAGGGCAAATACTGAGAGGGAAAACTCAGAACTGTTCAAAAGGTAAAGATATTTTAGTTTAAGTGAATTGATGGATTCCAGACCATTGTGTTTTTACTCAAATAGTTCTGGGGGGGAAAAATGGATTCTCCTTTTTGTATAGATTGCCCTAGACAAGGTCTCTTTAACCAAGACTAAGTGATCAGTCACTGCAGCATCATTACAATAAACCTCTTTCTCATTATAATAATCCTTTTCTCATTACTTGTTAACTAATCAGAGTTGATTGCCACCTCTAGGAACACCTACTCTTCTTCTAAGGGCATATGCCATTGAGTGGATTCCATGAGGGGTCTTTGGCATTCAAAACTGCTACTGACTCCTTTTATTAATTATTACTAGCATGATTAATAAAATGACTGATTACCCAGAAACTATGTCTCTTGAACCTTTTATATACATCAGAGACTGTTATGGAAATATCCAATAACTCATTAAAAATAATATTTCTGCCAATCTTACTTATCAACACACACTAACCTAGAAGGCAAAACCAATGTTTATTATATATTTTAGCATAGGACTATAATTTTAAAAAAACAACTCTGAACTCCAAACAGAGATTTCTGAAAAATCTATTACATCAGAGACATGAAGGAGATTCTGACATGAGGAAGTAAAGATTTACAATACAAAAAATATGCTTGTGGGATTTACCTTCCAAAGATAACTGTAGAAGAAAATCATTCATATCTAGTTTATCAAAAAAAAACCACCAACAACTTTTTATCATGATTGAACTAAATAGAAATTTTAGGGAAAGTCTTAATTGGTTCCTGACTTTTCACACAATTAATGTGGTCATCCTGAACCCAAAGGAGTAATGGAGGAAAAGAAATTTAAAAACTCTTATGACTGGAGTCACCTTATTTAACCCCCTTCACTTTATAGATGGAGAAATTAAGGCCTCATAAACTTAAAAAACTTGTCCAAAGACACACAGCTAATGTTCAATATAGACTAGATTAGAACCTTGGTCCTCTATTGTCAAATCTAGGATTTCTTCTAATACCAATGACTTATTTAGCACACTACTACTAAGGAGAACATTTACAAGGTCCTTAGAGATCCAGGTAATATGGTTCAAGACAAGTCAAAATGTCTTCTTGTCCCCAAAATAACTCCTCTAAAAGATTTTGAGTTCCGCCATTAGTTATTCCTTTGGAATAAAACTTTAAGATCCCTATGAAAACTCACACTTTAAAGGGTAGTATAAATTACCTCAGATTGAGATTAAAAAAAAACCTGGGTTCTAGTCCCCTCATGTGACTTCTCCTTTTTGGGCCTCAGTTTCCAAATCTATCACAGAAGAGGGCCCTTCTAGCATTGATAGTCTGTATTTCCAACCTAAGAAAATTTAATGGGAGGGAAAAGAAACAGGAGTTGGCAGAGTTCTGGATTTGGAGTCCCCATGGATACCAGTTAAATTCTGACTACTGTTTACTAGCTGTTTGACCTTGAACAAATGATCTGATCTCTTTGTGGAAGGGAGGAAAGTTGGATAATGGGGTGTAATAATTTTCATAAAACCTAGTTCATTTGGACATTGTAAGGGAAGTATTCTGTAAGTCTTAAAGTCCTATTTTGGAAATATACGTCATCATCATCATATATAATAATAATAATAATATATATAATAAAAATAAAAGCAATGATCTAGGCTACTAAATGGAAACAGCAGTTAGGAGCTGGTCTGAATCAGGGAAGCTCCAGTCTGGAGATGCTGAGGTGAAGGGTGGGTAAATGGTGGGGAGAACACCGAAGGAGGAGAGCAAGAGAAAGGTAAGCCCAGTGTTTAGTGGGATGGAATAGAAGGAAGACTCTGAAATCACTGGTCATCTCCTTATTCTCAGAAAAAGGCCCTGATGAAGAAGAACTCTCGACCCCCACCTCCAGCCAACTGTGTAGCCACCTGGGCCAACTGCCAGCCCCTGGCATCACCCTGCTGCAACCCATGTGCCATATGTCACTGCCGCTTCTTCCGTAGTGTCTGCTCCTGCCGCCTGTTCCGGCCCAGTTGCTAAATTCCAGGCCCAGCCTCCAAGAGCCCTCCAAGAGGGAGGGAAGAGGCTGGGTATCACTCTCCCAGTGACTTCCAAAGCTTCATCCACAGTGCTCTGCTCCAATAGAATCCCATAGCACCAGAAGTTCAGTTATTCCTCCTCTGTGCTCACTTCTAAGTGGCTCCCCCTTGGATGTAGCTGCTGTTTTCACCCTCATTTCAGGACCCTGAATTCAAACAGAGAAGTCCCCAAGATGGCAGGGAAAGTGGGGCTAACCTACTCCTAATAATGTAACAGTATCTAGCTTCAGGCCTTAAGGCCTGTGTCTTTCATTCTTTCCACTCTCATTCTCCCTTCTCCCAAACTCTTGCTTTTAGGATCAGGCACCTTATCACTCATTCTAAGATGTATGTAGCCAATAGCTGCTACTGGTTGCAAGAGATTCCTTCCTTACTCTGATCATTTCACTTCCCTACTGATAGACCCTGAACAGCTCCCTACTGCCTACAGATGAGATCCAAACTCCTCAGTCTGTCTCACAAGGCCTTATCCCATCCACTTCCCAGTTTCCAGATGTCTAAGGCTTCCCAATATGTTTCCTATCCTCTAGTCAAATTAAATCACCCAAATTTCTACTCATACCCCCTCCCCATCTTTCCTCTTGTTCTCCCTCTGGAAAGCCTCTTCATCCTTCTAGTCCCATCTGGTTCCCTCCAGAAAGCCTATCCAGATTTCCCTAATCCCTTCCTCTCCCCCGCAACCCAAGTAGAAAGTGACTTTCCTAGAAATGTATTTCTTCTATATCCTGGATCACTTCCTGTCCTGTCATGTTCTATTTATGTGTATAGTTTATCTCCCTACTTAAACTGTGATCTCCTTGTGGGCAGGAACTACATTTTATTCATATACATTTCCCATAATGCTCAATTTCCATAATACTCCTTCAATAAATGTTATATTGAATTGACAATGCTATTGCAATGATTCTTATTGAAGAGTTTAGGGACATCTACTGAAACCCAAAGTTCTCCATTTTGTCAACCTGACTTTCCCTTTCTTTAAAACAAATGATGAGAAGGGTTAAATTAGAAGATAATTTCAAAGGTTCCTCCCAGCTTTGATAGACTATGGTTCCAAGAAATCTGCAAAAAGTCTGATCAGGGAAGGAGCCAGGGCAGCCAGTTAAGGTAAACCTCCCATTACCTTTCTTAGGAAACCTTTCTAAGCCATATAACCCACAAGTGAAACAGACTGATTCATAAGGTAGTGAACTCATCACTGAAGGCCGAAAGATCATGTTACAGGGGATCCCTGATTAGGACAAGGTTAGACTAGATAATAGCATCAGATCTGACGACAGAAGATCTGGATTTGAATTCTGACTGACATTTATGACCCAGAATATGTAGGAGAAAAAAATGCTAGCTATAGATTTAGGATGCTTAAATTCAAATCCCAACTCTGCCATCTTCAATCTATGTGACTATGGGCCACCTTCCCTGTTTTGTCCTCACTTTTCTTCTCTGTAGGGAGTTGAATTAGATGTCTTTAAATCCCCTTTCTGTTCAGAATTGTTTTGCTATAAATTGAACATGTAATTTTCCTTCCATTTCTGGCAGTTTTATGAATTGACAATATTCAAGTCATGTTAACAGTTTGTTTCCCTGTCCACTTTTCTACTATTGCTTTTCTTTCTTCAAATTCCTCCAGAATCATAGCTTACCTATGCCAACCAACGCTCCTGCCTACAATGGATAGGGGTAAAATCTCAGGAAAAATAGGGTGATAGTAATGCTGCTCTCTCTGCATTAGCTGGTAACATCTGGAGTGTGATGTCATACTTTTTTAATAAGGCCATTAATAAACTAGACAGCATCCAGAAGTGGGTGGGCAAGATATAGGGGCACTTTAAGTCCATGTCTTTTGAGGATCTACAGAAAGGCCTGATATTTGGCCTGAAGGGTTTAGGCTTGTCTTCAAGTATTAAAAGGAAAAGAAGGCGGAGGATTTAGATGAATTTTGTTTGGTCCCAAAGAGCAAGACAAGGAGCAATGTGTAGGAATTACAGGGAAACAAATTTAGATTGTTATAAGAAGAAAATTTCCTAACAACTAGTTATTAAAAAATGAAATGAACTGAGGAGGCAGTGGATTCCATCCCTCATGGCAGATCTTCAAAGAAATATGAATGACCATGTGTTGAGTCTGTTATAGGGGAGATTCTTCCAGATATTTGTTGAACTTTATAACTCTATTTCAGGCATTTTTAGGGGTTGTTTTTTTGCAATACTCTATATTTTAGTTTGCATATTTAAATATGAAGCCTAAGTTGCTCTGAGAAAGAGTCCTAGGCCTTAGCAAACAGCCAAAGGGGGCCAGGACACAGAAAACAAACTCCTAGAGTTAAGAACTCCTGGACCAGAGGGGTTGATGAGGTTCCTTTTAATTCTAGTTTCCTATGATCCAGAGGAAAAAGAAAAAACAGACCTAGGTTGGAGGAATTCTGGCCTGGGCAGGAATCAGGAGCTCTGAGTTAGAGTATGCACTCCACTAGTAACTTACACACATTGCAAACCTAGTCAAGTCCCTTTCTCCCTCACAAAAAGATCATTTTCTTCCTTTGTAAAATGATTTTTTTCTTTAAAAAAATTTGCTTTACATTTTCCAGATGGAAGAAACACTATGTGCTCTGTACAGCACAAAGAGCCAGAACTTCCCATCATTTCTCATTTTGACTGTCAGTCCCTAGAGTTGGGACTATGTGTTCTGGTGACCATGTCGAGGAAATGTCATTAGGCATTAGAATATTAGTGCTGATTTTGTTCCCTAAGGGGAAGGAGGTGACCTCATTGGGTATTATTTGTTTGACACACTAGAAGTCACAAATTTAAACACAAGTCCCTGTTTCCTAGGTCTTGCTCACTAGTGAAGAAAATAATTTCCCAATAATGGGAAACCAAGATAGGAAAGAGGAGCCTCCTTTACTTGCCTTTCTGTTTAGCCCTTTGCAAAGCAGATATTTTTCTCAGTTCTTGCTTCTGAGGTTTCCTTAATCTACAAAATGAGGATAACACCTGGAGCATCTCTTCTCAGAATTGATGTGAAAATCAAAAGAATTGTCTGAGGGGAAAAACTCCAACTCCTCCCTCTGTATTCCCATGGCCATGATTGGGGGGGGGGGAGTTGGTTGGTGGTGAGAACTGTATGGAAATTAGATTTGCAGATTCCAGGCACATATGAGAGTCTGTCAATCATGTTACTTTAAGGGTCTTTAGTTTCTTCAGTTAAAAGTGGGGGGAGAGAAAATGAAAAGAAAAAAACTGACTCCTTCCCTCCCTCCCACCTCCCAGCTCTGCTGTGAAAGCAATTAATTAGATGACTTCTAAAGTTCTTCTTTAAAGAAATCCAGTAATATTGCCCCATTGAAGAAATGACAATTATTTGTTTTCTAAATCCTCTCCTTGGAACAGGCAGCCTGAACCTTCCTATACATCTAGAATCCTGAAAACTTTAGTGTAGATGCTGAAGGAATCATAGTAGAAGGGGCTGGCCACCCAAGAGACTGGCATTGAATGGTGCAAGGCTGGTCAATCAACCTAAAGGCTGGGCTTGCTCAGTTTAAAATTCCAACAAAATTCCCAGGAACCCTGAGGCATCCTGGGCCCTGGGCCTAGCAGCATGTGTGAGGCCACACATGGGTTACCCACAGCATGGATCCTGCCCACATAATTCCCATCACTTAGGCTGGCAAAGGGTAGACATAGTTCACAGTTGTGATCAATAAATGGTGCCCTTATAAAAATATATTTATTTGGCTCATTTCGGTATGAGTAAGACAAGGTGGATAGAAATTCACCTAAAGAATCCTGTTGGCTAAATCAATTTACAATTGAAATGGTATACCTTGTTTTAGAGCCTCTAAACTTTATCTGATAGGGTCTATACCCCTGACCCCCCCACTCTGATAAGACCTAGCCCCATGCTTGTAAAAACCTTTCAGTTTAACTGATAAAACCCAAAGTTGGCAGAAAAGGAGCCATTTCAGAAATTATTGGAACTATTTATAATTATCCTCCTGGTGGATGTGACCCAAAACACACCTGGGAATTCCTTGAAAAGTACAGATGACCCCACCTTCTGATCATAGCAGGAAAATAAAAATGATAGTCAAGATGCTCTCCAAACTCTGAGCCCTGCAAGTTCTTTTTCATGAAAATATGTTGAAAGTCTAGTGAACATTAAATGCTGTTCTGCTTTTTTTTTAATTTTAAACTAAATTTTAGGCAACATTATTTACACAGCCTAGACATTCTTTTTGCAAAAAAGAATGAGACCAGTAGGATGGGGAAGGCATTCTTTCCCCACCTTACCTGATTTGGCAGCATACCTCTCCCCACAATTAACAAAAGGTATATAACATAGCCCTCCTCTCCTTTCAGGTAGCCTCACAACAGAGCTGGGAGGGGCAAAGGCAATTGCGTAATTTTAGGAGGATGTTGGGCTCATAGATTTAGAGCTGAAATGAAACAAAGAGCATCTAATTATTTTGTATCACAGGAATGTGAGGCATGGGTAGGTAGTTAAGAAGTTGGCAAACTGAAGCACAAGTGAAGATGGCACACAAGCTGATCAGAGTCCATGGGCACCAGGTGAATGGAGGATGGATTGTCTGCAAATTAAATGGGTCATAATGCCAGGCTCCAAGTATGTGAAGGGCTATCATAGGGAAGGATTTGACTTGGCCCCTAGGGCAGAAGGAAGAAGCACTGGAAAGTACAAGAAACAACCTAGCTTGCAACAAAAGAAAAATTTGCTAATGATGGGAGCTGGCCCAAAGTGTAATAAATGGGTTATTTGGAAGGTGTAATGTTTTTTATTGGTAAAAAAACAAAAAACAAAAACTTCAAGCTGGAGCTGAGTAATCATCTGCAGAATATTTCTGATCATGAATAGATTAGACAGATGATTGATGAGGATCTTCCCAACTCTTGAGATTCTGTAATGCCCAGAGTGGGGAAACATCATAGCCGAGTTTCTGAATCAGCTATTGAGGAAAACAAAGTCCACAGAGGGGAAGGACCATTCAACTAGTAGGAGTAGAAGAGCTAGGTTTGGGGATTCCAGTCCTAGGAAGCACAGGGTTGAGAGCTGCAGGACCTCCTGCTCTCATTTAGCAGTTAAGTAAACTGAGAGTGTGAAAGTCAGGTAGCTAGGTAGCAGAGTGGATAGAGCACTGACCTGGGAGTCAGGAGGACCTGAGTTCAAATCCAATCTCTAAAAGTTAATAATTACCTAGCTGTGTGACCTTGGGCAAGTCACTTAAACCCATTGCCTTAAATACAATTTAAATTTTTTTTTAAAAAGTGTGTGGGGGCAGCTAGGTGGTGTAGTAGATAAAGCACCAGCCTTGGAATCAAGAGTACCTGGGTTGAAATCTGTATCAGACACTTAATAATTACCTAGCTGTGTGGCCTTGGGCAAGCCACTTAACCCATTTGCCTTGCAAAAAAAAAAAAAAACCTAAACCTAAAAAAAAAAGTGTGTGAAAATCTAGACCAAGGCTGTGTAGGGATTAAGTATCAAATCTGCTGTTCACTCATTTCAGTCTCAGTCCTATCAGACTCTCTTTGACCCATTTTTTTTTTCTTGGCAGAGAAACTGGAGTGGTTTGACTTTTCCTTCTCCAGGCTAATTTTACAGATAAGAAAACTGAAGCAAACAGGGTTAAGTGACTTGCCCAGGGTCACACAGTTAGCATCTAAGGCCAGCTTTGAACTCAGGTCTCCCTGACTCCAGACCCAGCACTATCTATTGGCTGCCTAGCTGCCCTTGAGCATCAAAGTTGGGATTCAAATTCTTGTCTTCAGACTCCAAATTTAGTGCTCTCTCCTTTACATTAAGCTCCTCTCCTTACCCCCTTCCCCAGTCCTCCAGTACTAGACCCAAGTGCTGAGAGAGTGCTTTGCTTCTACGCTGATGAGGAGGAACTCCTGCCCCAACTATGGGACCCAAGACCAGGATTAGATAATGCAGATTCCCCTCCACAGGCCACAGCAGCCTTTGAGATGGCTTAAGTGACAATGTGCAGAGTGGGAGGGCTAGCAGGGCCTCTCTTTATACAGATGAAGCAACTGAGTGTCCAAGAACAAGGGTGTAACAGACTTCCAAGTCTACACCACTTATAGAACCAATGGGAAAATTAAAGAGGTGGAAAGGTATCTGTCACCCAAGAGCACAAATTTATGGCATCCATATGGTTTTCTATCTGAACCAACTCAAATGAACTAGATCTTCCATTTTCCTTGGGTCCCCTTCATTTCCTTTGGTTCACACAGATACTTGGGTCCCTTGTGACCTGCTTGGGTGTGGTTTCAGGGTTAGGAGCAGAAATAAATCCAATTGGAATTGAGCCTCCTAAATACGAGAAGTCAGAGCCGAAGGGCTCTTAGCCACAGAACATTAGATCAGGGAGGGACCTGGCCTTGATTTCCTCCCACTGTAAAATGGGGGAAAGTATCTTTAGAATACTTAAAACAGAATAAAGTGAACTTCCTGGATACCTGGAAGCTCAACCTGTTCATTTTAACCCCAGGTAGAGGGAACAACCCTGCCTCTTGACCTTCCCTCATGCACAAAAGGCCACCTCGATCATTTGTGGATGGCAGCCTCCAGCTGGACCCAGTACTGACCTCTCAGCTGCTTTTCTCAACTGCCCAACCCAAACTGCCACAGTACCAGGAAGAGATCATGCCTCAGCTTTCCTTCTATTAATTATTTCCAATTTACCCTGTATATAGCTGTTTTGTATATATTTGATCGCACATGGTCTCCCTCCTTAGACTGTAAGCTCCTGGAGGGCAGATGAGTTTTCCCTCTTTTTGTATTCCTGAAAGTATTTAATAAATATTTGTTGATTGACTGAACGATAACAAGGTGACTTCGGGGGCTAGGAAAACCAAGCACACCAATGCTATGTAAGCTATGGAAAGCATTCTGACCTAAAAAAGTAAGGAGACCTGGGTTCTGCCACTAATGGGGATAAAGTTAGACTAGTTAGTCTTCATGTCCTTTCCAGAGCTAACATCCTATATATTACCTTGGAGCAAATTCTGTCTGGAGGCCTAAGATCAGAGACTATAGGCCTGGGCTGTGGTGGACAAGGGAGGACACAGTCAGGGCAAGGATGCTTGGGGTGGGGTGGGGGGTAAGGAAGCTTGCTTCCTCCCTGTGACTGCAATACCCAACACCAAACAAGACACCAACATGATCCCCAAAGAGCCAGGCTGGCTGGCAGTTCCAAGTTCCAGGGATGAATCAGCAGAGAATGCTCAACCAAACTTGGATACCATTTATTTATTCTGTGCAGGAGAGGCTGGAGAGGCAAGAAAACATGGTTGGTCACTGGGAGTCTTTGCACCGATGCTCAGTACCGATAGTGGTCAGGTTTGAAAGGGCCCTCTCTGGGCAGGCCCAGGTACTGGGACTGTTTCTCCGTCAGTTTAGTTAGCTTCACATTCAATTTGCCAAGGTGGGCCTCAGCCACAGCTTCATCCAACTGTAAAAGGAGAACAAGACAATGTGAGCCCTGTGTACAGCCTCGACTTTGGACTAAGTCAGAAAGAAGATCATTATTTCTCAGATCCATCCCCTTTTCTCTACATAGTCATCACTTGAACCCAGGTCCTTATCATCTCTCATTTAGACTCCTTGCCTCAAGTCTCTTCTTTCTCAATTCCAACCTCTCTACTGATGTGAAAGAGACAAACTCGGTTAAGTGAATTGCCCAGGGTCACATAAATGTTTGAGGCTGGATTTAAATTTAGATCTTCCTAATTCCAGATCCAGTCTGAGTTGCCTTACTGCCCCTCTCCATGCCCTCCCCCACCAAAATAATCATTTTTTCCATATCCTTTTTATCTACTCTTCCATATCAATGGGAAGGGTGTAAGCTCCCAGGGAGCAGGAACGATCGTTTCTTCTTTTCTTTATGTCTAAACAACACCTCACACCATGAATGGTACAGAATAGGCGCTGGTAAAGGCCTGGCTCAATTCCTCCAAAGCACAGTCTTGTTCCCCAGAGAACTGGGTAGAAACTAAAGGGGAAGATGAGCTTCCCAGCCCCCAAGATGAAAAAGCTGCTGGAGGCAGGCGCCCACCCTATCTGAGTCCAGTTTACTCTTCTATGAAACTGGACCATGAATGCCTGCTGGGGAGGACAGTGGATCGAGACAACAGGAGAAACAATTCATAGTAATGAATCACCTAGGGAAACCTGAGCATGTGGCTAGCCTGAGCCATAATCTAGTCTCCACACTCATCAACTGTCTCCCCATTTGTTTCTCAGAGTAGCCTCCTCCTCATTGAATAAGAGTTGAGGAAGAGGAGGGAGGGACACCAAAACCCACATAGAAGAAGAGATTAGCTCCAGAAGTATCATCCAGTTTGGTCTAGAAGTGTCCCCTGGACCCAACCACACCTAAGTCACCTTGGCAACTACTGAGCAGGAAACCAAAGGGGAGAGAGAAGCAGCATCCACTGACCTTCTTGGGGAGGAAGTGCACTCCCACAGGGTATTTGTCCGGGTGGGTCCACAGCTCAATCTGGGCCAGCACCTGGTTGCTGAAGGAATTGCTCATAACAAAACTGGGATGACCCATACCACAGCCCAGGTTGACAAGACGACCCTCTGCCAGCAGGATGATCCGCCGTCCATTCTTCAACTTGTAACGGTCCACCTGGTCAGATGGGTAAGAGAGGTGAGAACTAGAGACAAAGAATGGCCCTCCCCCTCTTCTTTCCCCTCTCCAACAAGACTCCTGTATCCTCCAAAATCACAGAAACTCAAGGCTAGAGCAGACTCAAAAGTCATCTAGGCCTAACCATAATTAAACAGTAATCTTCCTACACAATAGTCAACAAGTGGTCATCTTAACCGCTTGTCTAGACTAGCCAAGTACCTCCTACTCTGGCCCTGTCTCTGCCCACATAAATGCCACATTCTCCTTTCTTCCCTCACCCTGGCAGAGTTTCTCAGAGATGGGCAGAAGTGGTAAGAGTAAGTGCCAAGTAACTCCAGGGCTAAATTAACACACAAGAAAAGGAGGTAATCTAATGAATGGAACCAAGCCAGAGGGAAGTTTGGGTGGGCCAAGGGCAGAGCAACCACTGTGAGACCCTGGATTTCTGCCATCCACTAATAATCACCAGTTTGCTTTTGTTCATACATACACATGCATACTGCCATATGCCAAAGCTGTGTATCAGAATTTGGAGAATGGAAGAAGGCACTAATCTGGTTCCTTCCAACCCAAGAAAGATCCAGGGGGTGGTCTTGGGGTCTGTGGCAGTTCAAGGAGGTTGAAGAAACGTTTTCCAATGAGTATCAGCAACCAGGCTTCCTTCCCTCAACTAATGTAGCCATCAAAAACAGTGACACCATAGTCTGTGTCTCTTTTAAGTGGACCAGAGGACAGAGAAAACAGTGCCAGCATGTCAATCAATATATGGGAATGTTCCAACATAAGCCCCTACAGAGGAGAACTTGCAAACCCCAAGAAAGAGCAGGAGATCAGGGCTTCACAGCACACACTTAGCTCTGATCTTACCCCACCTGAAAACTCCCCTCCAGTCTCAATCCAGTCTCTTGGTGAGTCACCCTATAGACCATTTGTCCCATCCCCCAACTCCCTTAATGCATACCAAGGACAACCTTGCCCCTAGCCTCTTCCCACTCAAGCCTTCCATTTCTTTGCTCCAGTCTAAAATCCTAGGATTCCAGATCTAGAGCTGGAAGAGATGTCAGAAACCATCTGATCCAAGCTCTCATTTTACAAATGAGGAAATTGAGGTCCAAGGAAGACAAATGACAAATGACTTGCCCAGATACCATAAGAAGTAGTATCAGAAGTGGGTCTCAAATTCAGACCTTCTAACTCCAAAGCCTTTGATATGTCCACTATGTCATGTCCCCTCTGCCACAGACCAGAAGCCTAAGACTTCCAGAGCTTTTTCACTTATGATCATTAAGAATATAGAAAGGGGGCAGCTAGGTGGCACAGTGAATAGAGCACTGGCCCTGGAGTCAGGAGTACCTGAGTTCAAATCCAGCCTCAGACACTTAATAATAATTACCTAGCTGTGTGACCCTGGGCAAGTCATTTAACCCCATTGCCTTGAAAAAAAAACAAAAAATTAAAAAAAGAAAAAAGAATATAGAAAGAACCCAATGAATTCACATCCAGGCCCTCAAGGGTGAACACTCACCTGAGGCTTCACATTCACCTTATCCACAGCATTTTGATTCAGCCACTTCACATCTATTTCCACGTCAAAGTGGCCAATGTTACATACTATGGCATCATCCTTCATTTGCTCAAAATGCCTGTGGTGGGGGTAGGAAACAGGGTTCACAAAGGTGAGGGAGAGAGGAAAAAGGAGCTAGGGAACAATGCAGGTAGAAACTCTTGACTAGAAGGGAACAAAGCTAAGGGAATGCCTGAGGGCCCAAGGAAGACTAAATGGAAGGGAGGCAGTAATAAAGGAAAATCACAGGAGCATTGGGCCAGAAGTATAATACAGAGTAGGGCAGAAAGATTTAGAAGAATGTACAGGGAGATGGGCAAGGACACTGGGAAGACAGATGGAGGCCCTCCCCAAGGAGTTGGGCCCCACCTGCCCAAGATGATGTCTACGCATCCTGTAGTGGTGACAAAGATGTTTCCCTCTTTGCAGGCCTCATCCATGGTAGTCACTTCAAAGCCTGAGCATAGACACATACATATATACAGATATAAGCCCTATGATTACCCCTGAGGACCCCAAGTCAAGACCCTCATGGCCTGTTCTGGCTCTTACTCACCCTCCATGGAGGCCTGCAGTGCATTGATGGGGTCTATCTCTGTGATGATGACTCGGGCACCAAAGCCCCGAAGGGCCTGAGCACAACCCTTGCCCACATCACCATAACCTGCCACCACAGCCACCTTGCCTGCAATCATCACATCTGTGGCTCGTTTGATGCCATCAATGAGGGACTCACGGCAGCCATACAGGTTGTCAAACTTGCTCTGGAGGGTGGAGGGAGAGTAGGGAGAGAGGGAAAGGAAGAAACAATACCACATGGATACCAGGAAGCTTTGTGTCTCTCTCCAGCTCAAGAATTCATATATATATAGATGTAGATATAAATATATATAGATATAGGTACAGGTATAAATATAGATATCCCTCTGAATCTAGGAGCCCTAGACCCTAGTTCCAGCTCTACTACTAATGTGATATGGCCTTTGGTAAGTCACATCCTCTTTTTTTGAGACCTCAGTTTTATCTCTTTTAAGGGTCCTTCCAATTCATTCTGTGACTTTATGAATCTGAGGGTCTAATTTCCTAACCTTTTACAAGAACATCTGTAAGTAACAACATATGTTCTCAAGCACTTCAAGATTTACAAAACACTTTTAGCACAACAATCCTGTGGGATAGGCAGTGCAAGCATTTTAATCCCTATTTTACAGATGTGTAAACAGGTTCAATGTTTGTATGTCTTGTCTCGCTCACAGAGCTAATAAATCATAGAATCTGACAATCACAGATTGAGAGCTGGAAGGAACCTCAGAAATCATCCAATTCAACCCTGTCATTTTATAGAAGCGGGAACTAAGGCCCAGAGTGGTGAAGTGACTTACCTCAAGTAACATAGCTAGCATGTGACATAAGGGGAATCTGTATATAAATTCAAATCTCACACTGTCCATTATATCATTCTAGCCTTAGAGACAATCTCACCTGGTTTGCTGACAAGGGCTATTTGTGGGACTCAGATGAGAGAATATATATATATGAATAAACAGATTATAAATAATGCAAATAATATATTATAATAATTATACATTATAAAATATGCTCTATAATTTTAAAAATTATATTGTATGTTATGATATATCACATTATTATAATATTTAATAATATAATCTGTGTGTGTGTATCCCTGAAAACTGTAGAAAGGATCCTATAAACTAAATCTTCCCCTGTATAGAAGCCAGGCAAATGCCACTCTTTGGGAATGGGTGGGGGGGTAGGAACTGAGTCCCTGGAAAAGAGGGGATTTGGAATTCAGATAATACCTTGGTAACAGAATCATTCACATTGATGGCTGGCACTTTCAGAACTCCATTGGCCTTCATCTTGTATAGATTGTGGACGCCTGTGGTGGTTTCCTCTGAGATGCCTCTAATACCTAAGTCAAAGGATGTTCCATCAAGTCCAGTCCCCTACTATTCTAGCCATCTGAACTACCTTAATTAAATCCCCTTCAACAAATATTTCACAGGTGCTACCTTGCTCACAGCCTGCAGCTTAAGAGGATGGTGGTGGGAAGTAAACTCCCCCCAATCCCTGAGGGAGGAGGAAGAAGGAAAAGACCAGTAATGAAGTAAGTCAACTGTTTTTTCACCCTCCCTTCACTCCCCACAATGAAGTAATTTCATGTAGTGGATAGAGTACTGGCCTTGGATTCAGGAGGACAGGAATTTGAATCCAGCCTCAGACACTTGCCGCTTGCTAGCTGTGTGACCTTGAGCAAGTCACTTAACTGACTGCCCCACATCTAGGGTCATCTCCAATCATCCTGATTCATATCAGACCACTGGATCCAGATGGCTATGGAGGAGAAAGTGAGGCTGGTGACTTAGCACAACATCACCTCACTCAAATCCAATTCACGTGCTTGTCATGGCATCACCTCCCTGATGTCATGACCTTCTTCAAAAATGAAAGAAAAAATTATAATTTCAAGTTGTATTAAGGTGAGTGGAGGAAGTTTCAAGCCCTTCTATCTCTCCCCTTCAGATACCCCTTTCACTGTGTTGCTAGGACCCAGCTAGATGGTGTAGCAGATAGAGCCCTGGCCTCCCTGATGTCTTGGTCTTCTTCAAGAAAGATGGGCAAATTCCCCAATTAACAAATGGTCAAAGAATATGCAAAGGCAATTTACAGATGAGGAGATCAAAGCGATCCATAGTTATATGAAAAATGGCTCTAAATCATTACTTATTAGAAAAATGCAAATTAAAGCTTCTCTGAGGTACCACCTCACACCTCTCAGATTGGCCAATATGACCAGAAAGGACAATGATCATTGTTGGAAAGGTTGTGGGAAATCTGGGACACTAATACATTGTTGGTGGAGCTGTGAACTCATTCAACCTTTCTGGAGAAAAATTTGGAACTATGCCCAAAGGGCAATAAAAATGTGCATACCCTTTGACCCAGCAATACCATTACTGGGTCTATACCCTGAAGAGATGATGAAAAAGGGTTAAAAACATCACTTGTACAAAAATATTCATAGCAGCCCTGTTTGCGGTGGCAAAGAATTGGAAATCAAGTAAATGTCCTTCAAATGGGGAATAGCTTTGCAAACTGTGGTATATGTTTGTCATGGAACACTATTGTTCTATTAGAAACCAGGAGGGATGGGAATTCAGGGAAGATTGGAAGGATTTGCAAGAACTGATGCTGAGTGACATGAGCAGAACCAGAAAAACAATGTACACCCTAACAGAACCATGCAGGTGATGATCAACCTTGATGGACTTGCTCATTCCATCAGTGCAACAATTTGGGGCTGTCTCCAATGGAGAATACCATCTGTATCCAGAGAAACAACTGTGGAGTTTGTAAAAAAACCCTGATATCTTATTGTCTGATATTGCTATCTCTTTTACTTTATGTTTCTTCCTTAAGGATATGATTTCTTTTGCATCACATTCAATTTGAATCATTGTATACCATGGAAACAATGTAAAGACTGGCAAATTGCCTTCTGTGAGGGTGGGGGGAGGGAGGTAAGATTAGGGGAAAAATTGTAAAACTCAAAATAAATAAAATCTTAAAAAAAAAGGATGGGCAACATGGGGGTGATGATCAACAATGGACTTGCTCATCCCTCAGTGCAACAACCAGGGACAATTTTGGGCTATCTGCAATGGAGAATACCATCTGCATCCAGAGAAAGAAATAAGGACTTTGTTCAAAGACCAAAGACTATTACCGTAAAATTAGAAAAAAAAAACCCAACATATTATCTTATTATATAATTTTTCTATCTCTTATACTTTATTTTTCTTCCTTAAGGATATGATTTCTCTGTCATCACATTCAACTGAGATCAATGTATAACATAGAACCAATGTAAAGACTAACAATGCCTTCTGTTGGGGGTACGGGGAGGGAAGCAAGAATGTGGGGAAAAACTGTAAAATTCAAATAAAATCTCTTAAAAAAAAAAAAGGATGGACAAACAACAACTACTACTTGGAATCATATATTCTCATTTTTTTTCAGATTTTGGAAGTGAAGTTGGGAGGTAGGTCTGAGATGATCTAGTCTGGTCCCTTGTTTTTAAAAGGAAGAAACTGAGATCCAAATCCATTCCTCTTATCACTTCATCATTCTCCCTACCCCCAATAATGCTACTGCATATCAGTAGCAATCAGGGAATAACTCAGAGGCTTAACAAAGGTACTCTCTCCAGCCCCCAAAAGCAGTAAACCTCTGATCCACGACTCAGATGAGAGGAACAGGAGAAACACCTACTTCAGTCCAAGTCACCGATTTTTTTCTCTAGTCCCCAAACTCAATTTTTTTTTTTATTGTATAGGGCTTTAAAGTCCCTCTGACCTAAGGCTGAGGAAAGGGGTCTGGGCCAGGGATACTTGGGAAAAGGAATCCAAGATCCCAATATGCCTACACATAGGGTACTCTACCATTCCACCCCAACCCTGACTCCAATCTTAGATAATTCCTCTTTCAAATCTTCCTGGACAGCGCTCGATTCGGCAGCACATATACAAATCTTCCTGTACAAACTCCAGCAAAAAGGGAGGCCCCTATTCCAGAATAGAGCCAGACTCCAAAGTGAGGCCAAACCAATACAGAGAAATGTCCTTCCTCCCTCTCAGAACTTGAGATTATAGTTAAATCCAGGAAAAAAGTTCCCAAGGCCATTAGAAGGTTCCTCCCCTTTTCCCCTCCCACTCTAGCCTCGGAGGAGGCTTAATCTGAAGATGATTCCATGTTAGAGGAGGGACCCAGGCAGAGGCAGAGGAGCTCAGGAGGGAAGGCTGCAGCTATGAGCTGTCACTTTATCATCCTGGTCTTACCTGCTCCCCAGGAGGGCAAAGCCTGGAGATTCTAAAGTCTGTCTGCTAAGGGCCAAGAGCAGAGATTCCACCTTAGATCTTCCATAAACAAATGGCCCCTTGAGCTTTCTTTACCAGCAAAAGAAGAGACCCTCAAGATTATCTAGTCCAACTCCCACTTTACAGATGAATAAACTAAGCTCAGCTAAGGAAAATGACTTGTCCAAGGTGACTGAGCTAGTAACAGAGTTGAGATCTGGGTTGGGAGAGAGCACAGGTCCTGGAGTCAGGATAGTCTGAGTTCAACTCCAACCTCAGACATTTGGCACCTACTAGCTGTATGACCCTAAGGCAAGTCATTTAACCACAGAGAAAGGTATTCTTCTCCTTTAGAGGGCCAAAAACAGCCATTGAGACCTCCTCATCAGTAACACAGGGGAACTCTTGACATCATCCAGCCACCCTTCCTTCATGAAGCCAAGATTTCAAGGCCCGGCAGCCTCTTCCCTAACTAGACTCCTTACAAGGACCCCCACACATCATCCCTGCACATCCCCAGGAGTCTACTCTTGTCCATCCCAACCCCCATGTTCCTCCTTACCCTTCAGGAGATCAGGGTATTTGGTGTGCACGAGGTTGGTGAGGTCCCCACCATCATCCAGGATCATGTTGAGGGGCTGCCCATTCTTGAAAAAGAGGGTCTGCTCAATGCACCAGAGATATTCCTCATCAGTCTCTCCCTTCCAAGCATACACTGAACAAGAGTGGGAGATGGGGGTGGAGAATTCAATGCAACTGACCAAACATTTGAGTATTAAAAGCCTTCTTCTTGGTACAGGAGGCACAAAACTAGAGATATCACAAAGGCTCTGCCCTCAAGGAGCTTACAGCTGACAAAGCTAAGTATACAAAATTTACATAAACAAGGAAGTTAAGAAAGCATGTGATGGGGCAGAGGAGAGACCTAGACAAAGTGCTCTAGGAACACTTGAGAAGATATAACTTTCAACTAGGGACCATCAGGGAAAGTATCCCACAGAGGTGACCCTTGGGCAAGGTCTTGAATAAGAAGATTTCAGCAAATGGAGACAAAAGACAGAAAAGAGGTTCAGGCCTGCATGAAGGCAGACAGGGCAAGATCAGGGAACAGACAATGGTACAGTTCATCTAGAGTCCAGAAGAGGAAAGAAAATAGAATGATGATATAAGTCTGGACAGGTACATTATGGAGACGCATACTCCTGCCAGACATTTTTTTAATTCTATAGGCAAATAAAGAGCAACTGAAGGAAGAATCAGGGCCAGCTCTCATACATAGCCCACCCAACTAGTAGCTGGCACCAGGAAAACCCCAATCTCCCTGGCCCTGATCTCCAGGGCTGGGGAACAGGGAGAAGTTTTCCACTAAGAGCTTTCCTCTAAATTCTAAGCAAGGCTCCTAAGGGTAGAAGAGTCTCACTGTCTCTACCCAAGGAACCTTAGTGTTCCCAATGTGTCTTTCTTGCCTTTTATAGTTGTATCAGAGACCTATGAGATTTTCCACCTAACCCTAATCTAAGAACCAAAGACTACCCCTGAACCATAGGGCTTCACCAACACTATAGCAGTCATATTTATCACAAAGTCTGTGTTGAGGGAGTGGTGTGGTAGAGATAAAAGTAGAGAAGAATCAGAGAATAATAAAGAATTTTATAAGACACTGCCAAGAAGGAGCAGGGAGAAGTGAGCAGCAACTCATGATGCCATCTTCCATCTCAGTGTACAAACACCAGAAACTTCTGATCCAAGCACAGTCTGGGAAGAAAAGGGTATTGCAAAGGATCGGCTTTATACTACTAATTTTTTTTCCAAGTTCTTATTTATTTTTTCTTTTATAAATGCAATTATTAAATGCTTTGGGTTAAAATTTATATGGAAATCATTTTAAATTAATTTCAAAAAAAATTTTAGTATATTTTTTACATTTAATTCAACTTGGCAATTTTTGTATTGATGGCACCTTTCTTCCAAGTAGTTCAAAGAATTTTTTTCATGACAATTAGCAAATAAATTGAAGCATACAAGATTAAGATGAGGTTTCAAGTGGCAGAAAAATAGAAGAAATCAGATTTCTTAACTTTAGCCATTAAAACATTTTGAATATTCTTTATGTAATGTTAATAAATAACTCATGCATATTTAACAGTCCAAATTGAATTTCAAGGTATTTAAAGTAAAAAAATTTACAAAAAATTTAAAAATGAAATATGAATGGTCAATATTTTTTAAATGTCATGCTATTTACAATTCTTCCTTCAATTATTACCAGCTCATCACATGAAAACAACTTCGTTTTCTGATTGAGTAATTTGGATGAATTTTAAGATTACTAAACAACTATCCACAGTGAGGTATTAAGAGTTTCTGGACTTTGACTCTTCATTCACTTGGATATTAGGTACCCAAATGAGTAATTGCTGGAGAAAAGCTCTGGAGTAGGAAGGAAAAATTTCTCACTTCTCACATGACTATCAGGTTTATGTTTTTAATCTTTCTAGACCACCATTTTGTTAGCAAAAAGAATTGTTACTACCCCAAACTGAAAACAGTATTCTGGAAGTCAGGGCAAGATACAACAGAACTAACATTTTTTTCATTCTCCTTATAAATTCTGCCCAATATTATAATTTTTTTGGTTGTCATACTACACAGTTGATCATTTTTGCCCCTAAATAACAGATCTTTTTTCATTAAAAACTGTTGTTTAGCTGTGCCTCCCCCATCCTGCCACTGTATAATTTTTGGAACTCAAGTATAGGAATTTACATATCCCTATTTAATTTCAAGTTATTGGAAGTGATTTTTAGAGTCTTGGGTTTTGTCATTCAATGCCATCTTTTCCAAGAAGCCTTTCCCAAACTCTCTTAATTCTAGTGCCTCCCATCTGTTAGTTATTTCCTGTTTAATCTTTCTCTGGCTTGGCATTACATGTATTTGTTTGCCTGTTATCTTTCTTATTGAATTGTAAGCTCCTTGAGGAGATTTTTGCCTCTTTTTGTAACCCTAGAGCTTAGCATACTGCCTAGAACATAATAAGAACTTAATATATATTTATTTTTTAAAAAAATAATTGTTAAAAACTTTATTTTTCTGGCCTATATGGAATTCAAAGGTTTGCATGGATGCCATAAATAGAATGGCTACCAAATCAACCTAAGTAAAAGTGGAATGCTTTTATTGTAGACAGGAAAAGGACTAATAATATGTAATGATATCCAAATCTATTATTTAGCTGGAATTTAATCATATTTCAACAAACAAGGGCCATCTACAAGCAAGGCATTTTGGTAGTTTAGGAAATAAGACACCAAGCCACTAATGTTGCAAACTCTGGGCAAAGGGCAAAAAAGAAACATTCTGCAAACAAAGCTGTTTCCTTTTAGTTCAAAGTCCAGTGCCCCAACACACAGAGATGGAAAACCAAAGAGGGCTGCCCACTCTGCAAACCTCCCCAACAAGCCAGAGCATGAGAATCACAGGCACTTCTGGCTGCTCTCTGCTTTAGTGGGAGCCTGTCTAGGGCAGCCCCCTCATGCTCCCAAGCATCTAAGCAGCATCTCCTATGACCTCAGAGAGGACTGATTGCCCTCTTTCCCACCTCCAGCATCATGCCAAGGCAGGAGTTCTTTGAGTGGCATCTTCAAAGTTATCCGCACCACCATCTACTGAGGCAGCTCTAATCGTTAAGTTCTTCCTTCAAACCAGTCATAATCTGCATCCCTATAACTCTCTCTGGTTGGTACTCTTTATTCCCTCTGAACCATACAGAATAAGTCTGGTGTCTCTTCCACATGCATATGCCCTATAAGTAGCTTTACTCTTCCTTTCCTGAAGGCCTTTTCCTCCAGCTTCCTGTTCCCCAAGAATCCCTGGCCTTGATGGGAGCTAGACTCACAGGAAGAGGACTTACCAGGAATGCCAGTTTTGGCAATAGCAGCTGCTGCGTGGTCCTGAGTAGAGAAAATGTTGCAACTGGACCACTGTACCTATAAAGATCAGGGGACAAGGGGTCATTCACAAAAGTAGAGAACAGCAGCCCAAAGTCAATGGAGTGATGTCAACTAGGATGGAGGCCAAAGGAGCTATCAATCAGTACCATATGATGGATTATGGTCAACTCATAACAAGTAGATTAAAAAATTTCTCTGGTGAGCATAAGGGAAAGCAGGTTCAAGATCTAACTGCCATTCACTGTATAGCCTTGCACAAGTCATTTTCCCCTCTCTGTGATTGTTTCCTTATTTGTAAAATAGGGACAATTAAAAAATAAAAAGTATGACAAGTATGCCAGTAAAAAAGGGAGGGATTATTTACTTTTATAGATTTAGAATTGAAAGAGACTGACTAGCCTTTGAGGTCCAATTTTTACAAATAAGGAAACTGGGGTCCCAAGAGATCAACTGACTTCCCCAAGACCATACAGGTGGTAAATGTCAGAACTGAGATTGGAACCAAAGTCCCTCTGGTTCCAAATCCAGAACTCTTTCCACCGTAGAGAGGTCACTATCCAGGAAGGCCTCCAGAACAGACTAAACTACTGCAAGCCCCATGTGTTTTTACCTTCAGAAGCAACATGAGGACTCACCTCGGCTCCCAGGGCCACCAGTGTCTCAATAAGAACAGCTGTCTCCACGGTCATGTGGAGGCAGCCAGCAATCCGGGCACCCTTCAGGGGTTTGGTGGTGGAATACATCTCTCGAAGTTTCATCAGGCCAGGCATCTCATTCTCTGCTATGTCCAGGGCCTTGCGTCCCCAGGCGGCCAGGCTAATGTCAGCTGCAAGAACAGAGGACAAGACAAACTAAGCACCACAGTGGAGGGGTGGAAAATGAGGATGAAATCCCCCCACTCCCCCCTTGCTCTCCTATCATCCAGTATATTCTGAACTTGCTGACAAAGTTGCAAGCTCTCTGAGGGCAGGGACCTTGTCAATCTTAGTGAACCCAAGCTAGAGATGGAAAGCCTCAGGAAATCCCAGAATTCCAAGAGCTGTTTTGTTTACCTTTACAACATAACTACTGTGGTAATGTTTTTCACCATTACACATTTTTATGTGTAATTATATTAAATAACTTGTTTCCTCAATGAGAGGGATTGGGGTAGGAGGAAGGGAGAGAATTCAGAACTCAAGGTTTTAAAAGTAAATGTTGAAACTTGTTTTTGCATGTAACTGGAAAAAATAAAATAAAATATACATCACAGGGAGCAGAGCAAAGATGACAGAGAAAAGGCAGTGATTTGCCAGAACACTTCCCAAAACTCTGAGAGTGGAGCACAGTCCATCATAGACCCAGCTTCAGTAAACTAGGAGCAGGCTTTGGGAGACACTGAATTATCAGTGGCAGCGGCAATGACTGCTTCTCAGTCCATCAATGGTGAGGTAGTCAAACAATTAGTCAGAAGATTATAGGAGTACTCAAATTCAACACACTTTTGGACAGGGTCAGGATGAAAGGAGAAAGAGAGAGAATAGAATAAATGAGAGTGGGGAGAAAGAGTGGAGGTACAGCTAGTAATAGCAACTGTGGGAAAAATATTGAAGCAACTTCTCTAGTGGACTTATGATAAAGAAAGCAACTCACTCCCAGAGACAGAGCCATTGGAATCTGAACACAGACTGAAGTACATTTTTTTTTATCTCTCTCTCTATTCTTGAGATTTCTCATCTTCTTGGGGGAGGGGGGGTTATGTTTACTCTTATAACACATTCTATTTACATCAATGTATGGCCTGGAAACAATGTAGAGACTATCAGACAGCCTTCTGTGGAGGGGAAAGGGGGGGAAATTGTAGAATTCAGAGCCTTGCAAAAAATGATGGGTACATATTACTATTGTATATAATTAGAAAACAAATCGTGTTAAAAATGAAAAAAAAAAAGATTATAGGGGTCTCTTTGCTAGTACTGAAACTAGACTCACTTTTTTTACCCTTACTGTGATCCAGATCACAGTTCTGAGTAGCAGTCCCAGGGCAAGGAGGAGCACTAGCACTCTAGAATTTGTGGCCCCAGAAGAGCAAGGGCCCTTGTCACAGTTCCAGGATAGAAAAGAGTACTTATGGTCACTCACAGATCAGGGCACAGATCAGAAGAGTAGTAAACAAAGATCATACTATTTTGGAAGAACTGAAAACCTACAGGTCTCTGGAAGTACCTTTGAAAATAACTGTACAAAATCCCTGAAGCTTGGAACAGTGTACTTTCCACTGTGGAAGCAGAATCCTACTTTTAACAAAATTAACAAAGAGTTAAAAGTCAAGAAAATAAGCAAATAGAAAAAACTTCTGATCACAGAAAGCTACTATGGTGACAGCGAAGATCAAAACACACACTCAGAAGAAGCTAACAAAGTAAAAGTTCCTACAACCAAAGCCTCCAAGAAAAATATAAATTGATCTCACGTCATAGAAGAGCTCAAAAAAGATTTTGAAAATCAAGTGAGAAAAGTAGTGGAAAAATTGGGAAGAGAAATGAGAGTGATGCAAGAAAATCATGAAAAAGGAGTCAACAAATTGGTAAAGGAGTCATACAAATGCTGAAGAAAATAATACTTTAAAAAACAGACTAGGCTATATAGTAAGACGAATTAAAAAGTCAATGAGAAGAATACCATAAAAAAAGCAGAACTGGCCAAATGGAAAAAGAAGCACAAAAATTCACTAAAAGAAAAAACTTCTTAAAAAGTAGAACTGGTTAAACAGAAAAGCTCATGAAGAACATAATTCCCTAAAAATTAGAACTGAGCAAATGGAAGCTAATGACTTTATGAGAAATCAAAAAAACAATGAAACAAAAATCAAAAGGATGAAAGAATAGGAGACAATGTGAAATATGTCACTGTTAAAACAACTGACCTGGAAACCAGATTCAGGAAAGATCCTTTAAAAACTATTGGACTGGGCAGCTAGGTGGCACAGTGGGTAGCGCACCCATCTGGAGTCAGGAGAACCTGAATTTAAATTTGATCTCAGATGCTTAATAACTGCCTAGCTGTATGACCTTGGGCAAGTCACTTAACCCCATTGCCTTAAAAAAAGTTATTGGACTATTTGGAAACCATGATCAAAAAAGTGCCTGGATATCATCTTTCAAGTAATTATCAAGAACAACTGCCCTGATATTCTAGAATCAGAGGGTAAAATAGAAATTTGAAAGAATCCACTTATGTGCTACTGAAAGAGATCCCAAAACAAAGCTCCCAGGAATATTATAAATTCCAGAGCTCCCAGCTCAAGAAAATATTCCAAGAAGACAGAAAGAAACAATACAAGTATATGGAGTCATAGTCAGGATAAATACAAGATCGAGCAGCTTCTGTGAAGGATCAGGTCTTGATAGTATATTCTGGAGGACAAAAAGGAACTAGGATTACCACCAAGAGTAACCTATCCAGAAAAACTGAGTATATTCTGTCGGGGGGGGGGGGGGGGGGGGAACTGGACATTCAATGAAACAGAGGACTTCCAAGCATTCTTGTTGAAAAGGCCAGAGAGGAATAGAAATTGTAACTCTCAAATGCAGAAGAAACATAAAATGGTAAACAGGAAAGGGAAATCATAAGGGACTTAATACAGTTAAAAGGTTCACATTCATGCATGGAAAGATGTGGATAAAGATGTCTGTCCTTCAATCTAGAAGACCAATGCATCAGGGTAAAATGATGCCATGATAAGTACATGAATTGGATAGAGGAGGTGATGTGCAAAGTCACCAGTTTCACATTCACCTCCAGAGACATGTGAGTCCAATGGCCAGATATAAATCAGGACAACTAGAGAAGGCCCTGGACATGAGGCAATCAAAGTTAAATGACTTGCCCAAGGCCATATATGGCCTATATGGCTAGTTACTGTCAAGAGGCTGAGGCCAGATTTGAACTGCCATCCTCCTGATTCCAAGGACAGTGCTATATCCGCTTTGCCACCTAGCTACCCAAGGGATGCTTGTAATTCATAAGAATTTTCTCATTATTCAGAGTGAGGAGTAGATAGATAGATAGATAGATGTAGGTGTGGATATACATAGAGAGAGGAAAGAAAGAAGAGGGTATAGGTATGTGTTAAATACAAAGGGATGATATCTAAACAAATAAAAGAATGAGAAAGGAATATATTGGAAGAAAGGGAGAGGTAGAATGAGGTAAATTATCTCACATAAAAGAGGCAAGAAAAAGTTTTTACAGTGGAAGGGAAGAGGGGGAGATGGAGAAGTGTAAATAAACCTTACTCTCATGAAAACTGAATCAGAGGGGGAATAACATATACACTCAAATGAGAATAGAAATCTATCTTATCCTACAGGAAAGAAGAAGGGGAAGGAGAAAAGAGAAGGGGCTCCATAGATGGGAGGATGAATGGGGGAAGGAGTAGTCAGAAGCAAAATATTTTTGAGAAAGGCCAGGGTAAAAGAAGAGAAAACAGAACAAGTGGGAGGTAGGGGAAAATAGGTTGGAGGGAAATATAATTACCAATAACAACTGTGAAAAAAATTTTGAATTGTTTTTCTGATAAGGGCCTCACTGAGAACTGAGCCAAATTTATGAAAAAATAAGAGTCATTCCCCAACTGATAAATGATCAAAAGATATATTCAAAGCTATCTAAAGTCATATGAAGATGGAAACAATATAAAGATTATCAGATTCCCTTCTGTGAGGGGGGAGGGAAGGGAGGATGGAAAAAAGTGTAAAATTCAAAACCTTACCAAAAAATCAATGACAGGTAGAAACTACAATTGTATATAATTGAAAAACAAATAAAATATTTATATATTAAAAAATTAAATAAAATAAAGTCATGAAGAAATGCTCTAGCTCACTATTGATTGGAGAGATGCAAATCAAGACAATTCTGAGGAACTACCTCATATCTATTAGATTGGCTAATGGGACAGAAAATGAAAATGACAAATGTTGGAGGGAATATGGGAAAAATGAGACATTAATGCATTGTTGGTAGAGTTGTAAACTGATTGAATATCTCTATTTGGAACTATTTAAACCCTTTGATCTATGTAACTATATAAACTATATAAAACCCTTTAATCTAGCAATAGCCCTAGTAGATTTGTATCTAAAGAGATTTAAGAAAATTAAAAGGACCTGGATGTACAATAATATTTATAACAATTCTTTTCTGGTGACAAAAAAAATTGGAAATTCAGAGGATATCCATCAACTGGGGAATAGCTGAACATATTGTGGTGTGTGATTATGATGGAATTCTATTGTGCTAAAAGACACAATGAGCAGAATCCTATCAGAAAAACCTAGGAAGACTTACATTAGCTGATACAAAGTGAAACGTACTTTGTACAAAATAACAGCAATATTATAAGATGGTCAGCTGGGAATGATTTTTCTATTCTTTAGCAATACAATGATCCAAGACAAATCTGAAGGCCTTATGAAAAATGCTACCCATTCCCAGAGAAAGGACTGATGTTCTCTGAATACAGATTGATGCATACTTTTTTACTTTTTCTTGAGGGGTTTTTTTTTTTGGTCTATCTTTTCTATTACAACACAATTAACATGGAAATGTTTTGCACAACTTTGTCTATAACCCTTGCCTTCTCAACGTAGGGGCAGGGTGAAGTGGGGGGGGGGGGATTTGGAGCTCAAGTTTTAAAAAAAGAATGTTAAAAATTGTTTTTACATGTAAGTAGGGAAAATAAATTTCAAAAATATATACATCACATATAGACCAGTGTCCTCAAAGACTTAGTGCAATATGCCAGATGGTTAGGTTATTGAATGAAAACACTGATCTGACGTTGGCTACAGAAGTGTATAAGACAGAAAAGTGGCCTATCATTTTGACTAGAATACTGAACTTGGTAGTCAAAATCTGGATTTGAATCTCTTCTCTTTCTCCCCATAAGCTATATGATCAGGGGCAAATCAATCTTTCTGAGTTTCTTATCTGTAAAAATAAAGTAGAATCTATAGTACCTACCAGAGTTTTTATGAGATTCAAATCACATACACACACAATGCTTTACAAACTTTAAAGAGTGCTTTAAAAATAAAAATAAAAGAGTGCTTTAACAACTGATAAAAATCAGTTACTTACATTATTTCTAAATGTGTCACTATATAATCATCATTCTCCTGTTCAAAAACGTTAAAAGCAATTTCCTACTGTCTCTAAATACAAACTGCTCTTTTTTGACAATGATATAAGGCTATCTTTCCAGATTTGTATAGTAACACATCATATCCCTTCCTAAATTCTGCAGCCACCCCAAAATGATTTGCTTCTTATTCAAGCAATATTTCAAGATTTTACAAGACTGTTTTTCATTGCTGGAATGCATTCTCTCCTCACCTCTGCTTTTGATGTTGCTCATTTTCATCCACAGCTCAATCCAAGTAGTCTCTTACATCAAGTCTTTACTGGCTTCCCCAAATTGCCCAGTACCTACCCACACCTTAGCAAAATTACCCTTTATGTGTAATCTATCTAGAATTTATTGTGGGAA
This sequence comes from Macrotis lagotis, assembly GCF_037893015.1. NCBI lineage: Eukaryota > Metazoa > Chordata > Mammalia > Peramelemorphia > Peramelidae > Macrotis > Macrotis lagotis. Next base: position 357,776,184 of record NC_133658.1, on the reverse strand, counting down.
TATATATATTTGTATTTACTTATAGGTATATATAGTTTCCAATAGAATAAAAGCTCCTTGAGGATGGGGGTACTCTTTAAAATCCAGTGGTTAGGTGGCCATTGGATTGCACACTGGCCCAGGAGTCAGGAGGAGTTGAGTTCAAAGTTGACCCCAAAAACTAATTGTGTGATACTGAGCAAGTCACTTAACCCTGATTGTCAATTCACCAAAAAAAACAAAATTGTTTTCACTACTTCATGTCTAAAACTTTCTTCCTGTTCCTGGCTTCCTTCAAGCCTCAGCTAACATCCCATCTTCCACAAGATTTTCCTTAAAACTTCTTAATGTCCTCTAATATGATTTCCCATTTATCTAGTCTCTCTTGATTGTACATTGTAGCTATTTGCATGTTTTCTTCCCCTTTAGTCTGTGAACTCCTTGAGAGCAAAGGATGTTTTTGTTTGGGGTGTTTTTTTTGGGGGGGGGGATGTGTTTTACTTTTCTCTGTATTCCCAGTATACTACTTGGCAACCAGTAGGTGCTTAATAAATGCTTGTTGATTGCTCATTATTATTCTTTCTTCCTCTGATCACAGAATTCGTTGAAAAAATAATGAGACCAAACATTGCTATAAAGATATTTATTTAAACCATCTGCTAGTCATGCCCTTATTTCCCTCCTAGATCTTCAAAAGTATGAAAGGGAAGGATGTCTGCTCCCCATCATGGAACAGTGAGGGCTTCAACTCCCCTTGACTGATTATTACAAACCCTAGACATATAATATATTGTGGAAGTCACATAAACCTTTCAGTTTCCCCAGCTGTAAAATAAGGTTAATATGTTCATTTAACTCCTTCACAGGGTTGATTGTGAGGAAAAGTACGTCATAAACTATAAAACACCCTCAAAAGGTGCCATAATGGCATAAATAGCCAAAGATACTAGGAGACAGTCTGCAGCAAAGGTTTGATTATATACAGTATAAAGCAACATAGATTCAATGTTATGAGGGAGATCAAAAGGGACTGGAATAGAATACAGACTGTCAGAGGGAGCTCTGAAGGTTAACAGCACAGAAGGTTCAATTCAGAAAACATTTCTAAAACATTTCCTATGTCATTTCCTGTTAGAACTAGAAAGGGGCCTTAAACTACAGAATACAGACTAAGCTGGTAGAGATCATCTGAGCCCTATCACCCTCACTTTACTGAAAAGGAAACTGAGAAGCAGAAAAGGAAAGGGTCTTGCCCCATGTCTTACATCAAGCCATTGAGTCAAAGCTGAAACAAAAAGGATTGTCCTAACATCCAATCTAGTACTGTGGAGAGGCTCCGATTCCTGTGAAAGGCATGTCCCATCACCTAATGTGTATCTGAGTAATCCTGGGTGCCAAAAGTCCTATAGACAGAGGACATAATTGGTGTTTAATAAATATTTATTGAATTAATTTTGTGTTCTATCAGTCACCATTCCTTTCCCTGACCCCTAAGGGGTTTCCAGACTCAGAAAAGTTTCTTGGGCTTCTTTGAGTGGATCTCTAATCCAGTGGGGGGGGGGGGGGGAACTAGCTTATTTTTGGCAAGACAGAGAGGGGAAGAACCAAGGGAAGAAAAAGACAGAAGATCAACAGGGCCTCAGGGATAGAGAAGAACACTATGTCCTATGTGCAGAGACAAAATACCATCACCATCCCTAGCCCTTCTGCCAGGCCAACAGAGGTCCACCACAAAATCCTCCCTAAGTACCACTGAGCAGACAAGGTATTGTAGAAAAAGCATGGCACTCTTTCCACCTCTACAGCACACAAACAGGCAGACACACAGACAAAAACCTCCTCAGCAGACCTTCCAGGTACTTGTTAATACTCTTCCAGAGTCCAGCTCAAACCCTACCTCCCCTGGGGCTGGCACAGAGTTTGACGCGTAGGCCTTCGGGAGCTCGTTTATCTATGTACGTGCAGGAAGGGTCTCCTCACCTCACCCGTAAATTCCTTTGGGGCAGGGAGGGAACCGGAGCCGGGCTCCGAGACAGACAGATACAGATGCATAGACAGAGTTGAGAGGGAGATGGAGATACAGAGACAAATAGAGGAGAGATAGCCAGAGACAGTTTTATTAAGTGATTACTTAAGCAAATAAGGCCTTATTTAATCCTAGTGAACCTGCGAGGTCAGTGCTATTTTTCTCCCCATTTAAGAAAAAGGGCCATTCATTCAACTTTTTTAATAGCTTTGGAAAAAAGGGACTCAGCAGGGCTGTGTTTCGTCACCAGCTGCAGGTCGGGGGTCAAGCGGCGGGAGGTGGCCTGGACCCTTCCCACTCTGGAGCCCCCTCGGAGCCCCAAAGCAACAAGTCCCGGGGCACGTCCGTCCGTCCGTCCGTCCCACTTCCTCGCAGGCGGCCGGGGGTGGGGAGCGGGGGCCGAGGTCACCGGCAGGGGGGTGCCGGTCGGCGTCTCCCGCCTCTCGGGTTGCGCCCTGCCAGGAGGGCCTCCCGAGGGGGGGAGGCTGGGGGGCTGGGGGAGGGGTGCCCCGGGCAGCCCAGGCCGGCGCGCTTTCCCAGGGTCCTCCAGCCACCTGCCGGTGAAAGCCCCGCCCCGCAGCACGCCGTCCGCCGCCCCGAGTCTTCCGGCAGCCCCACGACGTAGGGCACGCTGGGACTAGTAGTTTCATTTCCACATTCCGCCTTGGGTTGTTGTAATACGCGAACCACCAGAGAACTACAGCCCCCAGTGGGCACCGCGCGAGCGCCCCGCTAGGGTGTCCCAGGCCAACGTGCCCAACCTCCAATTCAATGAGACCAAATCCGCGGGTCCCCCCCAGGCCGGGCCTAGCGCCGCCCCCGTGCAACCTCCGGGGCCGGCTGCAAACCCCGGGCCGTGCAGCCCCGGAGTGTGCCGTGACCCCACGGTACCCCCAACCCCCGCCGTCTTACCGACTTTGTAGGGCAGTTTGTCAGCCATGTTACGGCCTCCTCCGTAATCCCTTAATGTGATCACTCAGCAAAGACCAGGGCGCGGAGACTTCGGGGATGGGGGCGCCGAGGCCGCAGGGAGGCCGAGGCCAAGGCGGGCGGCGGGCAGCAGTCGGAGGGAAACGGCGCGTGGCCAGATGCCTTTAAATAGCCTTCCTCCGCGATCTGCATATTCATGAGCGGTCCCGCCCGCAGGGTGAGGGCCGGCGCGGGGCGGGGCCGGGCGGGGCGGGGCGGGACTCGCAGCCTCCGGGCCGAGCCTGGGAGCCGCGCGCCTCTCCCCCACGGCTAGCTTTCCCGCGTGGGCTTGGCGGGCAGGCCAGCGTGGTGGACTGCTGGTGGAGGCCAGGCATGCCAGTTCTGCCACTTGGGCCCGTCCCTTCTCCCCGGGCAGCGGTTTCTTCTAGAGGATGAAGCCCCATCTCGGCCCCAGGAGGGCTGCAGTTAGAGAAAGCCGGCCTGGGGCCGGGCTGAGCCTCCGGTTGTCATTCCCAGGAAGAGAGCGGCATGTGTCAGTGGGAATAAGTGAAGGAAGGATTGAAAATAACCTTGAAGTGCTGACCTTATGCAAAGCACTGAAGATACCAACAGAAAGAGAGAGTCTGCTCCCCAGGAGCTCATTCCAATGGGGTGGACAACACATAATCTGAGTTTCGGCTGCCAGGTCCAGTGGAAAAGTCCTTTGGGTGCAAAGCATTGGAAAAGCCTCTTTAAGGTCATTTCCTCTGATAAAATCCTATTGAACTAAATTGCTGGTCTCTGGCTATGGAGTCTGGAGACTCCAGTTTCTGCTTAGCCACCAACCATCTCTTTCTGGGACTATGAGCAAGTGATGCCCTCTCTGGGCTTTTAGTTTCCCCATTTGTTAAATGAGAATTGAATCAGATGGGTTCTAAGACCAGTTCCATCAATAACGTCATCAGCTGATCATTAACCTTACTCATTCGAAAGATGAGAATGATGCTTGTACTCCTTCCCTCCAAAGTGCTTTGGAAAGCATTTTGTGCTTTTTAAACAATTGTAGATATGTTTGTTGGTCCCCAGCTGTCAATTGACTTTGAAGAGTGCCTTCTATAGGGATACCAAGTGGCTCAGTGGATAGAGCATCATCCCTGGAGCCAAGAGGATCTGAGTTCAGATCAGACATTTGACACTGCAGAACCTGGGCAAGTCACTTAACCCCAACTGCCTCGAGAAAAAAAAAAAGAGTTCCTTCTGGGCTCTGAGGGATCACATTTAAGGCTTCATCAAACTTAAAGGTATTGTGGAAATCTGGGATTTTTCCCATTTCCTCTAGGCCTATCTGTGGGAGATAGATTCCACCCCCAATTTGTTTTTGGTCTTGGTTTCCTAGCTTCAATGTAGCATGAATGTGTTAGAACTGAATAGAAAGTTGACCCATTTCTCAGTAAACTTTCACACATACTTATTGTGATCTCTCAGTAATGAGCTCATCTGGTCTGTGGACCTAGTTCCCTTTTAGTTTGACCCTCAGGATTCCCAAAAGAAAGGGCTTCTCTCTTGGACTTTGATCTAGAGCCTGAGGCAACCAAGGCCTTAGATTTCAAATAACTTCAAAGCAGGGATTTAATCCCATCTAATTTAACCCAGTCTTCCTCAACATACCTGAATCCCTCTACAGCCTCTCTGACAGGTGACTATTAATCAATATGTGCTGCTGCAGCCTGTTCCACTGCTAGACAGCTCCATTTGTTAGAAAGACCTTCTTTGTACTGATTGAGTTGAAATATGCCTTTAGTAATTTCCACCCTCTCAGCCTGGGTTTGGGTCAGAATCCTCATTAGACCAAATAAAGACTCAGGTTCAATATACCAGATTTCCTAGCCCTGAGTTTAGTGGGAGATGGAGATACAAAAGGACAGACGTAAGGAAGAGAGAGACAAATAGAGGAGAGATAGCCAGAATCCATGAATCCTCCACTTCCTGTTTTCTTCAAGGTCCAGCTCACAGGGATTTCTTCTTTCTACCCATGACCCTTACAGAAAAATTATGATTAATATAGTCTACAAAACAATAAGAAAGAGTGGAGGGAAAAATGAGGATGCAGAAAGCTTGGCATGAAATTCAATTTAAAAGTATTTAAAGATTAAATTAGAGGGACAACAAGGTGGCACAGTGGATAGAGCACCAGCCCAGGAGTCAGGAGGACACGAGTCCAAATTTGAACTCAGACACTTAATAATTGCCTGTCTCTATGACCTTGGACAAGTCACTTAACTCCACTGCCTTAAATAAATACAATTTTTTAAAAAAATTAAATTACAATGACAGATGATAAATAGAAAAGATCTTTAATATTTTTTATTTAAGGCAATGGGGTTAAGTGACTTACCCAAGGGTATACAGCCAGGTAATTATTAAGTGTCTGAATCTGGATTTGAACTCAGGTCCTAGTGGGACCAGGTCTGGGTTTTATTGTTGTCCAGTAAATCCCCATTGGTTATCCTTTCCTAAGGACATGAACCCTAACCTCCCTAGAAACTCCAAACAATGCATAATCGCATAATCGCACTTTGGTGAATTTCCAAATAAATCCTCCAAGGAGACCCCAGTGGCTCCCAGTCCCAAAGAAACCATACCACCCTGCCTCCTATATCCAATACCCTATAAAAAGACTTGCTCTACCCACTACCCATTGCTGGAGTCTGTTTAGACCTGGTCCAAGCCATTCCTTCAATAAACAGCTTTGCATTCACTTCCATTTATAGTGTCATCTTCCTTTTTACGGAGAGTTCACCTTTTGACCTTTCATGTGGTGCATTATCTGGTAAACTATGAGCTCCTGCTAACTCCCTGATTTTGCCTTAGGGAACACTTGCAAACCTCTCCTGGATCCACCTGAACCCTCATTATTCTAGGATGACTGCTGCCATTCCTCCCACTCACCTTGGCCACTTCAGAAGACTAGACTAATTTGAGAGGTTAAGACTTCTATCTGGGTACTCCCCTTCTGCCATCCTAGAACATCCAGGGTGCTCTTTCCAAAATCCTAGCTAGATGGGGAACTACCTTGAAATAAAGAAATGGAACTGGGACATCACTCTCTCTGTTGAAACTGAAACTAAATGACTCAGCAAGTGGTGATGCCCCCTATGTAGGGTCTAAATTATAACCACTGGGTTACTCTGTGAATCTTCACCTCTCCTGGTACCTGTCTTCATGGGACCTTAAATTCCAAAAATACTCCAGACACTCCACCTGGGATGTGCCTACAAAAATCTGAAACAAATAGATCCCCAACTCAAGTCGAAACTGCTTGTCTTTCTTTCTACAGTACAGTGGCCTCTATAAATTGGATAAGGGAAGCTTGGCCACCTGAGGGAACTTTTGATTACGGCACTCTCATTGACCTAAACAACCTGTGTCAGAGGCAATACAAATGGAGTGAGATTCCATAAATTCAACTGTTTTTTGAACTGAGGCACTGCCCTCCCTATGCAAATCTATCTCCACTACCCAAATTCTTCTTCTTCTCACTCAACCAGAACCTTCCAGAATTGGTACATCAGATCCCTCAGCCCCTTCCATCACTCCTCCAGATGATCCTCTGGAAGATGCTCTTCTCTCAGTCCCCTTCCGCTTCCCCCCCCCCCCTTCCATTCCTCCTCTTCTGCCTGATTCCACCTCAGGTCTTTCACCAAGTGTGACCACATCTATTCTTCCTCCCACCTCAGATAATTGACCTTTTTCAATCACCACAACTTCTCCCTCTCTTTCACCTCCTCTTTTTTCCCCTCTTTCACCCGGTCCTGTCCTCCCTCTTTGTGAAGTGGCAGTCCTGAGGGTGGACTTATCAGAGTCCATGTCCCTTTCTCTTTTGCTGACCTCAGTCAGATTGAAAAACACCTTGGTTCCTATTCTATTGATATGTCTCAATTTTCTAAAAAATTTCATTATCTTACTGTATCCTATGACCTGACCTGGAGAGATCTTTACGTTGTTTTTTCCACTTATGTGCCTGCTGATGAGAAGGAAAGGGTCTGAAAAACAGCACAGGATCATGCAGATATGTTAAATAGAATCCCACAGACAATCCTGTAGGGACACCTGTCGTCTCTCTGGGGATGATCTTAAATGGAACTATCAGCATTCCCAAGATTTACATACTAGGAATCCCAGGATTGCTTGCCTGATGACTGGCCTGCAAACCGCAGCTTGGAAAGCTGTCAACTTTGATAAAATGAAGGAGGTTTTACAGGGCCCCAATGAAAACCCCCACAGCATTCCTTAACAGACTTAAAGAGGCTACTTCCAAATATACTAATGTTAATCCTGAATCTTCCAAAGAAATTATTTTCCTAATTATCCACTTCATTTCTCAGTCAGTCCCTGATATCCATAAAAAGCTGAGGAAGATGGAAGCTGGCCCCAGACACATATAGGAGACAGTCAATGCAACCTTTTTGGTATTTAATAATCAAGATGAAGAGAAAGCTATATCCCAGACCAAATCTCTCAGATGTTAGCCTCTGCTATTAATGAGTCCTGAGAGCCCCGAAGGGCATTTAGCTATTGCAATAATCCCAGAGGTGATTGTTTTAAATGTGGTAGGTAGGGACATTGGTCAGCTCAATGCCCAAATCCCAGACCCACCTCCAAGCTTTACCCAAGATGTGGCAAAAAAGAACACGAAGTCAGACTGCACCTCTCTTCCTCAAAAGGGAGGATCTTGGCTAAGGACCTTCCTGTTCTCTTGGGTTTGGCCATAGATGACTGACAGTGCCCAGGATCTGCCTCAACCCATCACAGAAGCAGAACCTCGATTAACTCTACAAATGACAGGTAAGGCAACATCTTTTCTCCCAGACACAGGGGCTACCTTCTCTGCCAGGCCAGAATATAAGAACCCCCCCCCAAAATTCATTTATTTCAAGTATGGGGATTCAGGGACTCACCTCTAATCCTCTAATTACTCCTCCATTACCCTTTTCTGTTGGGGCTTCCACTTTTACTCATCCTTTTCTGGTGGTTTCCAGCTGTCCTATACCTATATGGGGCAGGGATATCCTCTCATTTAAAGGTTCAGCTCTTAATTCCTGCCCTTCAACAACCATATGAGGATCCTACAGGTGTTTTCCTTCTTCACTTTCTGACTCTCCCACTCATGATACTTCCACTCTCCCTCATGTCCCTATAAACCCTGCCATTTGGGACATCCCTGTCCCAGTAATAGCTTACCATCATGAACCAATCCTCATTAAGCCATATTAATCAATCTGGTTTGGTTTGAGATGCTGCTAAAAAATTGGCTGACACAGCCTCATGTATTAGGGAAAAACCAGCTGACACTTGGTCCAGTTGATTTCAGTCTTCTCACATACTTCCTTGGCTCCTTCCCATATTAACCCCGCTTACATCCTTCATCCATCAAACTGTGAACACTGTAACTTCTCAGGTGGCCAAATCCATGATGCTACTTCAGGCACAAGGATACCAACAGTTCCATCCTTTACCCTTTGCTTACCTGATGACATCATCGCCTCCACTCAACTAGAAGTGGCTCTAGAAGAAGTGACCTCTAACCCCAATCCCCCCCTTTAGTAAAATTAAAATAAAAAGGCTGGAATGTTGAATCCAGGTCTGAGTTTCATTGTTACCTAATAAAGCCCCATTGATTATCCTATCCTAAGGACATGAACTCTATTCCATAAAAACTCTAAACGAAACACAAAATCTCACCTTGATGAACCCCCCAAAAAACATGCTCCAAGGAGACCCCAATGGTTCCCAGTCCCTATAGAAACCATAACACCCTACTGCTATATCCAAAACCCTATAAAAAAGACTTGCTCTCCCCACTACCTGCTGCTGGAGTCTGCTTGAATTCTGTCCACCCCTGTTCCTTCCTTCAATAAACAGCTTTGCATTCACTTTCATTTATATTCCTTTTTACCAAGGGTTCACCTTTTGACCTCCTTCTGGAGTCCTCCTGACTCCAGGGTTGGTGCTCTAACCATTATGCAACCTAGCTGTCCTGAAAATATATTTCAATATTTCTCTAATAAATTATTTTCTTGATCAATAACAATGGAGTCCTCATTTAGACTTTAACTCCTTAGTTCTTGCTGGGTTGCATAAAGAAATGGAAATGGCACTAAAAAAAATATAGATAGCAAAAATAGCTGGACCAGATCAAGTACACACAAGTTCATCCAGAGGGGACACAATTTTTACAGGGTTGAAGGAACAATCCTAAAAACTGTCCAGAAGAGGAGAGATACTGACAGATTAAGAAAATTTGGTTCAGCATTACAGTGGAAAAAAGTCTTGAGCTGATGTTAGGAACCACAGACCCATTCATTTGCTTAGCTACTCAATTCTATAAAATCTTTTTGAGAATAGTCTATAACATAAAAGAAAATGATGAAAAGCTTTCCTATATGATTGTTAACTGAATTTTTCCTTCACCACTCTTTAACCTGGATATGATAGAGCAGGCCAGACATAGAATGCCAGGAATCAGCACTTTAATTACTTTTTTTGAAAGGAGCTGATTTGTAAATCATGGGAATACTCCTGATCTTAGCTCCACTATGCTGTAGTCCAGGCAGAAAATATATACATGATCATAAGTGAGAAGAGAGGAGGAAGAACAATCAGTTTGGGGGTCTGAGTCTTCTTCCCAGGACAAATCCGTCATATGGGCAATTATAGCAAGTCTTGGGAGTCATTATCATCCAAGTATGACAACGCTGGTTTCCTCAAGTCCTGGGGAAATGACTGTTGATTGAATAGTCTTGGGGGTACCCCATTATTCTACTTGAATACAGATCTGGTTATACTAATTCACTTCAGTAAACACAACAAAAGAATGCAGAACTTGTCAGTATTAAAACAAATTACTTTGGCTTCTTTGTATTCACTATTTCCAAGGACCAGAGCCTGCCTGTGAAAAGAATCTCCAGGGAAAAAAAATTATTAAATTGATTCCACATAGAATATTAATTAGTATAAAAATCATAATTCTCTTCACATGATGTCATGGAAGACCACATTCTTAGAGCCAAACAATTGACTTAAAGACTATACTGCATTTATTATTTGTTGACTAAAAAAGAATTTGATTCAATGGAGCAAAATGTAGCCTTAAAGACTTCCCGCCAAAAGTGTGTCCACTGTGTATTTGTTAGGCTCATACATGAGTCGGGGACGGCACCAACTTTGGAGTCAGGAGTATCTGGGTTCAAATCTGGTCTCAGACACTTAATAATTACCTAGCTGTGTGGCCTTGGGTAAGCCACTTGACCCCATTTGCCTTGAAAAAAAAAAAAAGGAAATCTATCTTGCCCCAGAGGAAAAAGGAGAGGAAAGGGATGGGGAGAAAGGGGGTGGGGGAGGGGTGGGAGTATAGATGAAAGAAGAGAAGGAAGTTCATGGGAGAGAGTAGTCAGATACAATACACATTTGAGGAGGGATAGGGTGAAAAGGTAGAACAGAATAAAAGGGAATGGGGAGGAATAGAATGGAGGAAAATACAGTTAACAATAGCAACTGTGGGGAAAAATATTGAAGCAATTTCTCTGATAGACTAATTATAAAGAATGCAACTCATCCTGGAGATAGCTGATGGTACCTGAACACAGACTGAAGTACATTTATTTTTTATCTTACTATTTTTCTTGAGGTTTCTCTATCTTTTTTGGGGGAGGGGGGATTATGTTTACTTTCACAGGATTATGTAGTAATGTGAAAATAAATCATGAAAGATTTTTAAAAAAGCTGTATCACCCTAAATTTTAATGGATAGTACCAAGGGCAATGGGTCAATTCCCTGGAGCAAAAGCTCATCTAGACTGAATTCTGTTTAGCATTTTATGGGGTTTTTTTGTCTTGTTTTTTTTTTTTAGGGTTTTTTGCAAGGCAAATGGAGTTAAGTGGCTTGCCCAAGACCACACAGCTAGGTAAGGATTGTCTGAGGTCAAATTTGAATTTTGAGCTTTCTATACCTTATTTATTTCCTCTCTGAGCCACTTCCATGAGAATGAAGGTTCACTCATTCCCCCTCACCTTCCCCCTTTCCACTCCATGGTATAAGTTTTTGATTGACTCTTTTACATGAAATAACTTAGCCCATTCTCCTTCTCTTCTTTCCCTTTCTTCCAGTACATTCCCCGCCCCCCATTGATCCATCTTTATATATTATACCATTATATTCAACTCCCTCCTGTGCCTTGTCTATATATGCTACTTCTAATTGCTCTAATAAATGAGAAGGTTCATATGAGTTATCAGTATCTTCTTCCCATGCAGGAATACAAACAGTTCAACATCATTAAATCCCTCATAATTTGCCCTTCCCATTCACCCTCCCAATGCTTCACCTGAGTCTTGTATTTGAAGAGGCGGACCCAGCTTTTAAAAGAGAAAACCCATCAGAGTAGTCTGGGTAGAGATGAATTCCTTTCTCCAGTTTGTTGGAGGCAGCTAAGTCTCCTGATCAAGTAAGACTTTTAGCCCACCTCCCAACTTATATATCTACTTTCTCATTGTTTACCAATCAGGGTTTATTTTCACCTTTCAGGAGCACCTCCTTTTCCACAGATAATTTATATATTCAGGGGTCTCCATTGTTTGGTCTTTGATTACCAAGAGAAACCACTGATCATCAATTTATTATTTGCTAGCCTAAATAATAAACTGATTACTAATTACCCAGAACCTCAAGTTTTTCGTCTCAATGTCAAATAAACATTTATTATGCATCTACAATATGCTAAGCATTTGGGCTACAAAGGCCAACAAGTGTCCCTGCCCTCGTGGAGCTCACAACATAATTGAAAAGTCATACTGCAAGCAGCTATAAATCACTTAGACATGGGATAAATTAGAGATAATGAATAGAGGGAAGGCATTAGAATTAAGAGGACTGGAACCATCTTCCAGTAGAAGGTGGGTTTTAGCTAGGGCTTGAAGGAAGCCAGGAGGCAGAGTTAAGAGCCTTTCAAACATGGTGGATAACCAAAAGAAAATGCCTATGTCTAGTTTGAGTACCAGCAAGGAAAAGGTGAGTGTCACAACATAGAAGAGAGTACAAGAGCTAGTAGAAAAGGAGTGGTAGGGCAAATCCTAGTTATAAAGGCCTCTGAATGACAAACAGGTTGCTGTTTACTCACCAAAGATGTTTACCACCATAGTGAAAGATATTCAGCTCAGAGTACAAATTGAAAGGAAGGAAATGTGTACATATGGCTCTTACCATGTACTAGGTACTGGGGTACACATATTTCTCTTGATCTTCACAACAATGCTATGAGTTAACAATCCCTATTTGACAATTAATACTGAAGGAGGTCGAGGTGAAGTAACTTCTCCAGTGTTACAGCTAGGAAATGTTTTGAGACCAGATTTAAACTCATGTCTTCCTGATTCCAGGGCCAGCATTCTATGCATTCATTCCTGGTTGTCTCTAAATTGAAGATTTCCCTTAGAAATGGTCCTCCTACTGCTCATTTGCTTTATTTTTTTTAATTTTTATTTAGATTTTTCAAGGCAATGGGGTTAAGTGGCTTGCCCAAGGCCACACAACTAGGTAATTATTAAGTATCTGAGTTTGAATTTGAACCCAGGTACTCCTGACTCCAAGACCGGTGCTCTATCCACTGCACCACCTAGCCACCCCTGCTCTTTTGCTCTAAAAAAAAAGTTTTTATTTTTATTTTCTGTTTCTTAAATTATTATAGTTATACCAATTATCCTTCCCCCCTCACAGAGCCATCTCTGTGACTAATTGTATTTTTTATTTATTTATTTAAGACAATGGGGTTAAGTGACTTGCTCAAGGTCACACAGCCAGGCAATTATTAAGTGTCTGAGTTTAGATTTGAACTCAGGTCCTCCTGACTCCAGGACTGATGCTCTATCCACTGCACCACCTAGCTGCCCCCAATAGTATCTTTTTAGAGAGAAAAAAAAATGTGCACAACTGACACAATGAAAAAGTCTGAAAACATGTACAATGTCTCATACCTCTTGACCTTCAAACCTCCACCACAGAGTAAGTTGAGAGTGTCTTCTCATAATTCTGAGTATTTCTTGATCTTTATAATTTTGTTATGTTTATTTTTTACTTTTTTTGGCATATAGTTATTTCCATTTCCATTGTTGTAGTTGTTTGTTTTCTTGGCTCTACTTCATTCTGCATCAGTTTATCTAGATTATTTATCACATACCTAATTTCTTATTGAACAATCATATTACATTATATTCATTTATTAAAATTCATTTGGTCATTTCCCAATCAATGTCTACTTTTGTTACAGTTCTTAAATATCACAAAATACTGTTATAAATATTTTGGAGCATAGGTCTTCTTATTGATGGATTCTTTGGAATATAGAATGGAATCTGGATCACAAGGTATAAACATTTCAGTTACTTAATTTCTTCCAGTAATTACAAATTGTTTCCAAAATGGTGATGTCATTTCACAACTCTATCAACAAAGTATTATTGTGCCCGTCTTTCTGTTGCTCTTACCAATTTGTAGTATATGACCTGAAACCCCAGGGTTGTTTTGATTTGTATTTTTCCTATTATCAGTGATTTGAAGCATTTTTTTCATGTAGTTGTAAATAATTCATAGTTTTTTGATAAATTATTTGTATATATCCTTTGACTATTTGCCAATTAGAATATGGTTATTACATATATATGAATTGAACCAGTCTTACATTCTTTTTTTTAATGGTTTATAAAATGCAGTTTTATTTTATGTTACTTTGCTGTTACATAGGGCATAACATTTTCACAATGCTTTTTTGGGACTACAATCAATGATTAGCAACACACAATAGTGGTCCAAACTTTCTAATAAACAATCACTGGACAAACGTGACACCCTCTCACATGTGCACAAATCTGCATGGAAAAGTACTAAAAAATTAGGCCTGGATTCGTGTATTTCCAATGGTTCCCCCCATTCTAGTGTATTAAGAAATGACATGCACTTTAATTTGCCAAAAAGCAACATTTGTATTCTGGTAGTTACATGCTACTTCTATTACATAGTAAAGTGGACACCAGAACTACAAAGGCAGGAGTGTGAGTGAACTTTTATTGAGAAGAAATTATCAAATGAAACAGCAGCAACTGAAGGGTAAGAAAATTTCGTGCTGTCACAGGACATATCTTACAGGAGAACTATTTCAGCTTGTGATCCCTAACTCTATAATACCAAATTTGTTTCCATTTGACCCAAATACTTCCAGATTCCTCCTTAAAAGGAATATTTAAGAGTATGTGAAAGTTGTTTGCTGAAAGAAAAACCCTGAAAAACAAGATGAGACTATGGGGGTAGGCAGGGGAAGCTATGTAAAACACTTGAGTTGTATTTAACTACATTTTCATATCTTCACTGTAATACAAAACACAGTCATCACTTGCAGAACTGGTTCAGATTTTTGAATACCAGATACACTTTAGTCCTCTACATAAATGTTTGGAAGTTACTTATGTTTATATGAAATGAAGCTATTAATACTTTTCTACAGCAGTAACCGCACACCAGGAAGGCCAGGACAAACACAAATCAAGGAATGGAGTTTTCCCAAAGCTGCAGTGTGAAAAGACTATAAACGATTGATTTCCATACACATGAATGGGTTCTTTTCTATAGGAAATCTAAGTGGAGCTATAAGGAATGGAGACGTGTAAAAAGATTTCTTGAGAGAAAGGAAGATGACACCCTGTATGAATTTTAATTTTCTGCACCTTCTGCAGCATCACATTCTTCTCCTGCACTGTCTGATGTCCATAATGTTAGGTTGTCTCTAAGCAACTGCATAATAAGGGTACTGTCTTTGTAGGAATCTTCATTCAAAGTATCAAGTTCTGCAATAGCCTCATCAAAAGCTGTTTTAGCCAATGTGCAGGCAAACTCTGGGTTATTAAGAATCTCATAGTAAAATACAGAAAAGTTAAGAGCTAGCCCCAGGCGAATTGGATGTGTAGGTTGCATCTCTTTCTTGCTGATGTCAAATGCTTCTTGATAAGCTCCTTGGGAATTATCTATTGTTTGTTTTCGGTCATCTCCACCGGCTACTTCAGCAAGGTACGGGAAGTAGTCTCCCTTCATTTTCAGATAGAAGACCTTGCAATCTGGATTAGTAGCATTGGCTATTAAAAACTTATCCAACAATTCCAGCAGGTGCAGATGGACCTCAGCTCGCACTCCACCTTCTCCCGGTAGTCCTTGACAAGCTGCATCTTCCTGTCCGAAGTGTCAGTTTTCTGCTCAATGCTTGAAATGACCCTCCAGGCCGACCTTCGGCCCCCGACCACGTTCTTGTAGGCCACCGAGAGCAGGTTGCGCTCCTCGTCGGAGAGCTCGGCGCCCTGCTCGGTCACCGCCTTCATGCAGGTGGCCATGTCGTCGTAGCGCTCCTAGTCTTACATTCTTGGTATAAATCCCATCTGGTCAAAGTAGATAACCTTTGTGATAAACTATTATAATCTTTATACTAGTATTTTAGTTTAAACTTTTTCATCAATGTTCACTAGGGAAAATCGGTCTATAGTTTTCTTTTGCTGTTTTTGTTCTTCCTGATTGAGGTATCCACACCAGATTTTTGACACTAAAAGTAATTTGGTAGGACTCTGCCTATTTTTCCAAATGTTTATAGTATTGAAAACTAATAATAATAATAATTATTATTATTATTATTATTAGGTTTTTGCAAGGCAAGTGGTGTTAAGTGGCTTGCCCAAGGCCACACAGCTAGGTAATTATTAAGTATCTGAGACCAGATTTGAACCCAAGTACTCCTGACTCCAGGACCAGTGCTTTATCCACTGCGCCACCTAGTCGCCCCCGAAATTAATTATTTTTTAAATGTTTGGAGTAATTCACTTGTGAATCTAACTGGGAACTCAGTGATGCCTTGTTCAATTTCTTTTTTCTAAAATTGGATTATTTAAGTATTATATTTCCTTTTCAGTTAATCTGGACAATTTATATTTTTTGTGAATATTTATCTATTTGGCAAAGTTTGTCAGATTTATTGACCTATAACTGGGCAAAATGACTCCTAATAGTTGTTTCAATTTCCTCTTCATTGGTGGTGAATTCACTTTTTTTCATTTTTGGCAGTGGTAATTTGGTTTTCTTTTTTTTTTAATCAGATTGACCAATGATTTATTATTTTTTTATGAAATTAGTTTATTCATTCGATGGTTTTACTTTCAAATTTATTCATTTCTCTTTTATTTTCCAATTTGATATTTAATTGGGGATTTTAATTTGTTCTTTTTTTCTAGTTTTTGAGTTGCATGTCCAATTCATTAATCTGTTCTTTCTCTATTTGGGTTACATCCCATAAATTTTGGTACATTGTGTCATTATTGTCATTCTCTTTTTTTTGTTTTAGGCTCTTTTTTTGTTTTTGGGGTTTTTTTTGTTTTTTTGCAAAGCAAATGGGGTTAAGTGGCTTGCCCAAGCCCACACAGTATCTGAGACCAGATTTGAACCCAGGTACTCCTGACTCCAGGGGCAGAGCTTTATCCACTGTGCCACCTAGCCGCCCCTGTCATTCTCTTTGATGAAATTGTTTCTATGATTTGTTCTTTGACCCCCTTGTTCTTTAGGCTTAAATTAGTTTCTAATTAATTTTTATAATCTATATTATCACAGTCCTTAAAATATATATATTTTATTGAATTATATCTGAAAAAGATATATTTTAATATCTCTGCTTTTCTGCATTTGGGTTATAAGATTTTTCTGTTCTACTACATGGTCAATTTTTTGTATAAGTGAAATGTACTGCTGAAAAATGGTATATTTTCAATTCCCATTCAATTTTTTCCTGTTTATTATATATAACTTTTCTAAAATTAAATTCACTTCCTTAACTTCCTGTTTATTTTGTGGTTAGATTTATCCAGTTCTGAGAGGGGGGAAGTTGAGGTCTCCCACTGGCATAGTTTTACTCTTTATTTCTTCCATTTAACTTTGCCTTTAAGAATATGGATACTAGGGGCAGCTAGGTGGCACAGTGGATAAAGCACCAGCCTTGGAGTCAGGAGTACCTAGGTTCAAATCTGATCTCAGACACTAATAATTACTTAGCTGTGTGGCCTTGGGCAAGCCACTTAACCCTGTTTGCCTTGCAAAAAAAAAAAAAAAGAATATGGATACTATATTGTTTGGTGTATATATGTTTAGTACTGATATGACTTCATTGTTTGTGGTACCATTTAGGAAGATCTATAGTTTCTTGCTTATGTCTTTTACCTAAATCTATTTATGCTTTTGCTTCTTCTGAGATCATATTTGTTTTCCCTATTTTTTTTAATTTCAACTCAAGTATAATAGAATCTTCTCTAGTCCCTTATCTTTATTCTGTGTCTGTCTCTCTGCTTTAAGTGTGTTTCATAGAAACAATATTTTGTAAGATTCTGGATTTTAGTGCACTTTCCTATCTGCTTCAATTTTATGAAGGAGTTCATCCCATTCACATTCATAGTTATGATTACTATGTATTTCTCTCCATTCAAATTTCCCCTTTCTTCTCTTTCTCTCCCCATCCTTCCCTCGTTCTCTGTCTCTGTCTCTGTCTCTTTCTCTCTGCCTCTCCCTCCCCCCCCCTTTCTCCCTCTTTCCCTCTCTTCCTCCCTATCCCTCACTTCTCTCCCTGGACCTCAAAGGGTTTTGCTTCTGACCACTGTCTCTTCCAATCCACCTCTTCTATGAGCTGCCCTCTTTTCTTCTCCCCTTCCTCTCCTACTTCCATAAGATAGATTTCTATGCCCAACTGAATATGTATGTTTACTCTTTCAGTCAATTCCAATGAGATTTCAAGCATCCACTTTCACCATACCACTGTAAAAACTCACTTGTGTCTCTTATGTGAGATAATTTAGCCCATTCTATCTTTCTTTTCTCTTTCTTCCAGTGCATTTCTTATTCTCATTCTTGTTTTTTTTATTTCATTTCATCATAGTCAGCTCAAACCTATGCCTTCTCTTTTATGCATACTCTTAATTGCCATAATAATGAGAAAGTTTTTAGCAGTTATAAGTGTCATCTTTCCATATAGGACTGTAAATAATTTTACTCAATTGAATCTCTTATGATTTCTTTGCTGTTTATGTTTTTATGCTTCTCTTGAGACTGTTATTTGAAAATCAGATTTTCTGTTCAGCCATAGTTTTTTCATTCAAGAATGCTTGAAAGTTCTCTACTTCATTATGTGTTCATTTTCCCCCTGAAGGAATATGCTCAGATTTATTGGGTGCATTGAAATCCTAGTTCCTTTGCCCTCCAGAACATCATATTCCAAGCCCTTTGATCCTTAAATATAAAAACTACTAAATCCTGATTTATCCACATTGCAACACCACAGTATTTGAATTATTTCTTTCTGACAACTTGTATTTTCTCCTTCACTTGGAATTTCTGGGATTTAGCTATAATATTCCTAGAAGTTTTAATTTTTGGATAGATGATCAGTGGATTCTTTCCATTTCTAATTTACTCTCTGATCCTAGGGATATCAAGGTACTTATCTCTGATAATTTCTTGAAATATAATATCCAAACTCTTTTTTTTATCTTGACCTTCAGGTAGCTCAATAATTTTTACATTATTCTCCTCAAACTGTTTTCCAGTTAAGTTGTTTTTCCAGTGAGATATTTCACATTTTCTATTTTTTCATTCTTTTGATTTTATTTTATAGTTTTTTGATGCCTCATGTAATGATTAGCTTCTTCTCACCCAATTCTTATTTTTTAAGGAATTATTTGGGCGGAAGCTAAGTGGTACATTAGATAGAGCACCAGCCCTGGACTCAGGACCACCTGAGTTCAAATCTGGCCTCAGATACTTAATTACCTAGATGAATGATCTTGAACAAGTCACTTAACCCCATTGCCTTGCCAAAAAAAAAAATTCTTTTCTTCAATGAGTTTTTGTACCTCTTTTTTCATTTAGCCAAGTCTACTTTTTATTTAGTTTTCTTCAGTGAATTTTGTACATCTTTTTACATTTTGTTGCTTCCTGGTACCAAGCTATTGATTCTTTTATATAACTCTCATTTCTTTTCCCAATTTTTCCTCTGCCTCTCTAAATTTATTTTTAAAGCTCTTTTTGAGTTCTTCCAAGAATTGATTTTGCCTGACATCACATTTTTCTTTGAATGTAGCCTTCTTGACATTGTTGTCCTCTTCTGAGTTTGTGTTACTATAGTAACTTTCTGTGGCCAGGTTTGTTTCTTTTTAAATTTTTTCAGGCGGCGCAGTGGATTGGTGGCGCAGTGGATAGAGCACCAGCTCTGGAGTCAGGAGTACCTGAGTTCAAATCTGACCTCAGTCACTTAATAATTACCTAGCTGTGTGGCTTTGGGCAAGCCACTTAACCCCATTTCTTTGCAAAAAAAAAAAAAAAAAACCTAAAAAAAATTTTTTTTCAGCCTATTTCTTGACTTTTAACTTTATGTTAAAGTTGGGATTTGCTCCTGAGATAGAAGGGGGTCTTGTCTCACATTTAAGATTTTTTTTGGTGCTTTTGTTTTCAGAACTGAATCAGGAGACTTTTAAGGTTTCAGTTCTTTTAAGGTGATATGATTTAAGGAGAGGTGTGGTCATTGCTCTCCTGGCCTTGTCCCCTAATCTGTAAATAACCACAAGCACTCTTCTGCCTTGAAACTATGACCAGGTCCCTATTCCCTTTTGGTCTTTGAGCTCTCATGTGCTAGTGCTTCTCCTCATTCTGAACCTGCAACCTGTAATAGCATTCCCAATGCTTGTAAAGTGTCCCCAGGAATCTCCTTTGAATCAATGGATCTAACTGTGGTCTGGGAGCTCCTGAGACTACCACTTCACATTCAGTCAGCTCTAAGACCTTCACTCTTATCTCAGAGAAATAGACCTTTCCTGATAAATTTTTAAGTTGTCTTAGACTGGGGAATTGTTGAATTCTGTCTTTTTAATGGTTCTGTTGCTTCCAGAATTTGTTTGATGTATTGTTTTAAAGTTGTTTGGAGAGAAATTTGGGAGACTTCAAATTTGTCTTCACTCTGTCATTTTGACTCCTCCTCAATTGCTACTTAATAATAGTTTGAGGTCTAGAAATGCTATTTCCCCTTTATCCCTACTTCTTTACATCATTTCCCTGGATATGTTAGATTTTTTTTTATTTTTCCAAATGAATTTTGTTGTTATTTTATCAAGTTCTATAAAGTTATACCCTTAGTAATTTGAGTGGTATAGTATTAAAAGGGTAAACTAATTTTGGTAGTATTATCATTTGTATTATATTGACATCACCTTGCCATTAGCACTAAATATTCCTCCAGTTATTTAATTTGATTCTTATTTCTTTAAGGAGCACATTGTATTTGAACTTATACACTTCTTTCATGTGCTTTGCATGATTGATCCCCAGATGTTTCACTGCATTTTGTAGTTATTTGGAATGTGATTTCCCTCTCTATTACTGCTTCTTGTATTTTATTATTATTATAGAGAAATGCTATTGATTTTTGAGTATTTTATAGCCTGGAGCTTTGCTGAAGCTATTAATTGCCTCAAATTCTAGAATTTTCCCAATAAACTGTCACATTGGCAACATATAGTAATGGTTTTATTTCCTCTTTACTTATATTTAGGAGGTAACTAAGTGTCTTGATGGACAGAGGATTGGGCCTGGATTGAGGAAGACCTGAGTTAAAATCTGACCCAGATACTAGCTGTGTGACTCTAGGCAGGTCGCTTAATCTCTATTTACCTTAATCCACTAGAGAAGGAAATGGCAAACTACACCATGAAAACCCTATGGACAGTTCATGAAGTCATGAAGAATCAGATACAATTGAATGATTTAGCAACAATAACATATGTATTCATTTAATGACTTTTTCTTCTCTTGTTATTGCTAGCATAATAATAGTGGGGAGAGTGGGCATCTTTGCTTCATTCCCATATTTACATTGCATGTGATGCTTACTTTTCATTTTAAATAGACATGTTTTATGTTTTTCAAAAAAGGTCCTTCTGTGCCTATACTGCTTCTTGTCCTTCATTATCAAAAATCACCAGAATGACAAATTACAGTGTGTCTGACTGCAGCTAATCAGCCCAATATGAGCTCAGAAGGCTCTATCATAGATAGGTTACAAATAGTCCATGTGAACACCTGGGGTGGGTTTTCTAATTTTACATATATCAAGTTTACTTTGAGCTGCTTCAATTCTCACTCATAGAGTGTGGCACCTCTCTGATGAGGGCATGCCATGCTGGATGGTCCTCTGCCAGCGTCTTCCATACTGCACAATCAATTCCAAAGTTCTTAAGAGAGGTCTTCATGTTGTCCTGGTATTGCTTCCTCTGATTCCTTTGTGAGTGCTTCCTCTGTGTGAGCTCTCCATAAAATAGTTTTTTGGACAAGTGTAATTCTGGCATTCTAATAATGAGTCCAGTCCATTGTAGTTGCACTCTCTGTAGTAATATTGAAATTCTAGGTAGTTTAGCTCAAGAAAGGACCTCAGTGTCTGGTATTTTCTCCTGCCAGGTGATCTTCAGAAGCTTCCTAAGACAATTTAAATGGAAGTGATTCAATTCCCTGACATGGCACTGGTAGACTGTCAGGGTTTCACAGGAAGATAGCAGTGAGGTCAGCACAATAGCTCTGGAGACCTTCAACTTGGTAGTTAGTCTAATATCTCTTCTTTCTTTCACTTTCTTTTGGAGCCTCCCCAATATTGAATTAACTCTGGCAATGCATGTGTCAACCTCATTGTCAATGTCTACCTCCCTGGAAAGAATGCTTCCAAGATGAGTGGATTTATCCATAGTTCTCACAACTCCCTTTGCTGTAACTGATGGTTCCACATAGGAATGGTGGTGCTGGCTGATGGAGCACTGTTGTTTTCTTAGTGTTAATTGTTAGACTAAAGTGAGCACAAGCAGTAGAGAATCAATCCATATTTTGTTGCATCTCACCTTCAGAGGCTGCACTGAGGACACAATCATCTGCAAACAGAAGATCATGCACCAACACTTTGGTCTTGGCTTGAAGCCTTTTCAAGTCAAAGAATTTCATCAGTGTGGTAGCTGACCTTGAGACTATATTCATCCTCATTGAATGCATTTGATAACATGGCTGAAAACATGCTGAAGAATATGGGAGCAAGGACACATCCAGTGACTGGGAAATTTCAAGAGCTTCGTCCACTATCCAGAACCCAGGCTTTCATGCTGTTATGCAATTAAAAGTATAATACTGATGAACTTCTCTAAGCAACCAAGTTTTGACATAATTTTCCATAAACCATTGTGACTAATGGTATCAAAGGCCTTGGTCAGATCTACAAATGTTGTATACAGACCTCTGTTCTGTTCCTGGTATTCTTCCTGGAGTTGTCAGGCAGTAAGCACTATATCGACTTTCCTCAATCCTTTCTGAAGTCACACTGTCTCTCAAGGAGGTGATCAACTTCCAGGTGAAGGATGAGTCTACTGAGAAGGACTCTAGCAAAAATCTTACCAGCAATGACTAAAAGAGAAATACCTCTGTGATTGTCACAGGACAATCTATTCCTGCTACCTTTGTAGAGATGGATAATGAATGGAGGCATACTTGAATTCTTGGGGGATAACTTCTTCATGGAAACCTGGAAAATTTCAGTCAATTTTTGGATGAGCAATGGACCCCCAGTTCTTGTAGATCTCAGCTGGAATAGAATCAGCACCAGGTGCTTTGCCACTTGAAAGGAGCCTAATGGCATTCAAAACCTCTTCTTCACTTGGAACTTCAGCTAGGGACTAATTGACTTCAGCTTGAGGTAAAGAATCATTGATGAAGGTCTGATAAGAACATAATGGAAGTCTTTAGCCCATCTCTTTAAGATCATGTCCCTATCATTAATCAATAAGGATCCATCAGCACTGAGTAGGTCTTTAAGTCTTCAGGGCATCATAAAAGCATTTTGGTTTGTTACTGTCTGCATAAACCTGAATTTCATCTGCCTTTTTTTTTTTTTTTTTTTTTTTGCAAAGCAACCAGGGTTAAGTGGCTTGCCCAAGGCCACACAGCTAGGTAATTATTAAGTGTCTGAGACCAGATTTGAACCCAGGTACTCCTAACTCCAGGGCCAGTGCTTTATCCACTACACCAGCTAGCCACTCCTCACTTGCCTTCTTAATGAGCCAAGAGTTCTGCATCTTTCTAAGTTTCACTTGTACTTTACTTTTGATGGAATTAAATGGTTCCTTCTTAGAAATAAAGAACTATCCTGAAGGTAAATCCCATGAAGTCCTTATTTTAGATTTAGTAGCTTCTGTATTTCCCCATCATTTTCATCCAACCAGTCTTGGTGTTTGTGAGTGTTCTGACCCAGATGAGCAAATGTAATGCTGTATGCTATATAGCATAAAATTGTTTCTGTCAAAGGATTTTTAGTATATATTGAGATGATTACATGGTTTTGGATGTTTTGATTTTTAATATGATTATTTTCATTGTTTTATTCATGTTGAACCATCCTTGTACCTGTTGGTATAAATCACATTTAATTATAGCAAATGACTTCTTGGATAAATCTCAATAGTTTATTTGATAGAATTTTATTTAAAATTGTTAAGCCAAAGTTCATTAATGATATTCCTTATAGTTTTATTTTTGTTTTATCTTCCCCTAGTTTAGGTATTAGGATCATATGTGTCTCATCAATGGATTCTGGTAGAGAGCTTTCTTTTTAGATTTTTGAGAATGATTTGTGAAATATGGATACAATTCTTCTTTAAAAGTTTGATAGTCGGTGGTGCTCCTGCCGGCCTCGCTTCACCCCATGCTTCAGCGCCTAGGGAGTGCCGGGGCCCTGGAGCCTTGTTAGTGCCAGCCTCCTGTCCGTACCAGAGCCCCGGGCTGCGGATGGGCTGTCCCCCATCCCTCCCCCATCCCACCCCCTTCTCACCGTCTGTAGAACCTCTGCATGAGAGCTGCTTGGGACTTTTGCTAGTGTCATCACTAGCTGCAGAATGTTCCCTTTTGACATCTTTGTCCTAACTACATAACTTCCATAGACTTTCACCTGTGGGAATCAGGATTCTGGATATCTATCTAGAGAAACATCTGGATCACAGTCTTTCATGGCATCATCCAGAGAGCCAGATGTGCCTGCTATTGAGCACAGTACAGGTGGGCTTCTAGGCAAGATGACTTTGCCAATTGGAATGCAGCGGTGGGCATTCAGTTATGATGATGTCCTGGAGGATCCCACACAGATGACTCCGTCTTCATCTGACATGTGCAGTAAGGTTCTTTGGGAAAAGCTGGTCATTCCAGATCGGAAGTACCAATTGAGGAGGGAGACAATAATTTCTCCATAACCCCCTCAGCTTCCAGTGACCAAATGAACAAAGTCCCAGTGGTGAAGGCCAAGGCTACTCATGTCATCATGAATTCTCTAATTACAAAGCAGACACAAGAGAGCATCCAGCACTTTGAGCAACAGGCAGGGTTGAGAGACGCAGGGTACACTCCTCATAAAGGCCTCACCACAGAAGAAACCAAATACCACCGTGTGGCGGAGGCAGTCCATAAATTGAAGTTTCAAAGTGGAGATATGACAAAAGAAGATAGACTGACTGCTTCAGCCCAGTCCACTCCAAGTAGTACACCCCATTCTTCTCCTAAGCAAAAACCCAGAGGTTGGTTTTCTCATGGATCTTCTACTTCCTTACCTGGCCTAGACATTAGCAGCATGGATGCTGGGAATGGAGACAGAGACAAACCCTCATCTGAAAAATGGAACCTTTTTGGATCAAGAACCCTTCAGAAATCTGACTCAGGTTTCAGTGTCCAGTCCTTCAGAGGTAATCAGAAGCTATCACCAATGGAACTTATTCGAGTTCAGGCTACTAAAATTGCAGACAATCCAGCAGCCTTCAAGCCACCTAAAATGGATCTTCCAGGGATGGAAGGAAAGAAACAATCTCACCTGACCCATAACCTCAAACTAAGGGACATGAATGTGTTGACACCTACAGGGTTCTAAATCTCCCTTTTCATATGAGCAATATTGTTTTCCCTGGTGATCCTCTGTTATCTTACACTTTTCTTTCTTTCCATCTACCTTGCACTTGACATAGGAAAGATATCATCCATTTACATTTCTAATAAGGATGATATTTCTGGGGAGTTGGTGATTGTTTCTTTAAATTTGTAACAACGCTTAAATCTTTCTAATGCAGGAAGATGTATTCTGTAATGTCCCAAAGTTGGTTTAAATAACTTCTCAGAGTACAGTTGACTACAGCCAATTATTGAACTATAGAACTAAATTAATTGTAGGGGGCAAGGGAAATAAAAGCTAGTAGACTTTGTTCTGCATATTTATCCAAAAAAAAAAGTTTGATAGTCTTGCGGTGGCTAGGTGGTGTAGTGAATACAGCACCAGCCCTGGAGTCAGGAGTACCTGAGTTCAAATCCGGCCTCAGACACTTAAAAATTACCTAGCTGTGTGGCCTTGGGCAAGCCACTTAACCCCATTTGCCTTGCAAAAAAACCTAAAAAAAAAAAAAAAGTTTAATAATCTTAATGAATTCACAGTAGAATTCTTTGACTTCCCTACCCCATCCCCATCCCTTGGCCATTCCTTTACCAGTAGACCTATTTCCTTTTCTAACATTGGATTATTCAATATCTCTACTTGATCTTCTGATAAACTGCATATTATATATATATATTTTAGATTTTTTGCAAGGCAATGGAGTTAAGTGGCTTGCCCAAGGCCACACAGCTAGGTAAATATTAAGTGTCTGAGGCCGGATTTGAACTCAGGTACTCCTGACTCCAGGGCTGGTGGGTGCTCTATCCACTGTGCCACCTAGCTGCCCCCATATTTTATATTTTTGAAGCTATTCTTCTATTCCTTTTGTGTTCTTAGTTTTGTTAACAAACAACTATATCTATTATATGTTATTTTTTTTCTTCTTTTTTTTGCTGGAATTTCCTCTCATCATTTTCTATTTCATTTATTTGATTGACTGCTCTTTCTTTTTAATCAGAGTAGCTAAAGGTTTATTAAAGGAACAGCTTTTCATTTTGTCTGTCATTTCATTTTTTTTGTTTTGTTTTGTTTTTAGGTTTTTTGCGAGGCAATGGGGTTAAGTGGCTTGCCCAAGGCCACACAGCTAGGTAATTATTAAGTGTCTGAGACCGGATTTGAACCCAGGTACTCCTGACTCCAGGGTTGGTGCTTTATCCACTGCGCCACCTAGCCGCCCCTTGTCTGTCATTTCTATGGGGTATTATTTTGCTTCCAATATTTTTAATTTCCTCCCTAATTTTAAATATCTCCTCTTTTGTGCTTATTTTAGACTTGTTTATTTGTGGATTTTCGGGTTTTTAAAAATGTATATTTGGGGGTGGCTAGGTGGTGCAGTGGATAGAGCACTGGCCTCAAAGTCAGGAGTACCTGAGTTCAAATCCAGCCTTAAACATTTAATAATTACCTAGCTGTGTAGCCTTGGGCAAACCACTTAACCCTATTTGCCTTGCAAAAACCTAAATAAAGTGGGCAGCTAGGTGGTGTAGTGGATAAAGCACCAGCCCTGCAGTCAGGAGTACCTGGGTTCAAATCCGGTCTCAGACACTTAATAATTACCTAGCTGTGTGGCCTTGGGCAAGCCACTTAACCCCATTGCCTTGCAAAAAACCTAAAAATAAAAGTAAATAAGTAAACAAACAAACAAATAAATAAAATGTATATTTAGTTCATTAATCTTCTCTTTTTTCTGTTTTGTTAAATATTTTTGTAATGATATAATTTTCCTCCCAAGATCTGCATCACAGAAATTGTGGCATGTTGTTTCATCATTATCATTTTTCTTTAAACACTTATTAATCATTTCTTTTTTTTTTTTTTAGGTTTTTGGCAAGGCAATGGGATTAAGTGGCTTGCCCAAGGCCACACAGCTAGGTAATTTTTAAGTGTCTGAGGCCGGATTTGAACTCTATCCATTGTACCATCGAGCTGCCCCTTTATTAATCATTTCTATGATATGTTCTTTGACCCACTCATTATTTATAATTTCATTTTTATATCTCCATTTCTATCTTTTTTTTTTTGGTAATTCCCATTTTGTTGTATTGTAGTCTATAAGAAATGATGAGCAGGCATATTTCAGAAAAACCAGGAAAGACTTACATAAGCTGATACTAAATGAAGTTAGAATCAGGAGAACATTATATATAATGGTAACATTATGTGCTGATCAACAATGATAGACATAGCTCTTCTCAGCAATACAGTGATCAAAGAGAGTTCTAAAAGACTAGTGATGGAAAATGGCATCCACATTCAGAGAAAGAACTGTGGAGTCTGAATGCAAATGAAAGCATACTATTTCCACTTTGTTTTGGTTTTTCCCTTTTGTTCTGATTCTTCTTTTACAACATGACTAATATGGAAATACACACAACATTGTTGTGCACATATAACCCATATTAGACTCTTTGCTGTCTTAGAGAAGAGAGAGGGAAAAGAAGGGAAACAATTGGAACTCAAAAATTTTACAAAAATGAATGTTGAGGGGCAGCTAGGTGGCGTAGTGGATAAAGCACCGGCCCTGGAGTCAGGAGTACCTGGGTTCAAATCCAGTCTCAGACACTTAATAATTACCTAGCTGTGTGGCCTTGGGCAAGCCGCTTAACCCCATTTGCCTTGCAAAAACCTAAAAAAAAAAAAAAATGAATGTTGAAAACATCTTTACTTGTAATTGGAAAAAAGTAGTACTATTAAGATAAAAATTAAATAGTAAATTAAATAATATATAATAAATATATATTTAAAATAATATAATATATTATAATAATTATACATGATAAAATAAGAATAATAAATAATAAAATAAAAATAAAGATTAAAAAATAAAAGATATGTTAAATTTCTGCCTTTTAACATTTTTTGTAATATCTTCATGTTCCAGTATATGTGTTTGTAAAAACCCCATGTGATATTGAGAAATATGTGTATTCTTTTGTTGCCCCATTTAAAAGAGTCATAAGCCTTTTAGCATAGTTTCTCCAGTAATTTATTCAATTCTATATTTTCTCTTATTTGTTACATTTATTCAAAACTGCTGGAAGTCTCCTGTCACTCGTATGTTACTGTCTTCTGGAAGTTTAGAAAATGTTTCGTTTAAGAATTTGGATGTTGGGGGCAGCTAGGTTGCGCAGTGGATAGAGCACGGGCCCTGGAGTCAGGAGTACCTGAATTCAAATCCAGCCTCAGACACTTAATAATCACGTAGCTGTGTGGCCTTGGGCAAGCCACTTAACCCCATTGCCTTTTAAAATAACTAAATATATAGATAGATAGATAGATAGATAGATAGATAGATAGATAGATAGATAGATAGATATAAAGTATGTCTTTCAAAATTATTTTGATGGGAATAAGAGCTGGACTATTTGAGTATGAGGATGTGGCATATAAAGATGGAGAACCAACATGGAGTCCTGTCATCCATGTGCAGCAAATCATTATCATGTGTTTTGTTTTTGTTTTTATTTTTGTTACAAGGCAGTGGGGTTAAGCCCAAGGCCACACAGCTAGGTAATTATTAAGTGTCTGAGGTCAGATTTGAACTCAGGTCCTCCTAACTCCAGGGATGGTGCTCTATCCAAAGCACCACCTAGCTTCTCCCTATCATGTGTTTCAAAAATATTTCATTGGTCTTTTGTTTATATGTATGTATACATATATACATATATATACACATATATACATATAAACACAAACATATATATATATATATACTTATACACACACATATACCTCCCCATTTCCTTCCCAATAAGTCATATCCCTTGTAACAAAGATTTTAAAAAGAGATAAAAAAAGCATTTGAGAAAAATTAGTCAATGCCATGATCATGTTTAAGAATGTAAGTAGTATTCAACTATAATCTCTCCCACCTTTGCAAAGAAGGGAGAGAAGTCCATTTTCTCATCTCTTCTCAGGTCCAAGTTTAGTCATTATACAGCATTCTATTTTTTTTTTCTTCTTTTGGATCCATGTAACACTAAAAGACCTAAAAGAAAGTCCCAATATGTTAGGTAGATAATGTGTAGAGGATTTATGAGAGAATCTAGGCAAGAATCAAAGGGTGAAAAAGTGTGGAAGGGTTGTTATCTGAACCACTGGGGGAAGGACACCCACATTAATAAGATCACAGACCCATTGAAATTACAAGTATATATATTGTTTTTTTTAACTCTTCAGGGGCCTACTGTCCCTGTGAGATCCTGGATAAGTTGCTTCCTCTCTTTGGGTCTTAGCTTTTTTTTCTGCAAAATAATAGGTTTGAACTACATGTTACCCACATTCCTTCCATCCCTGAAAATCTGATTCTTTCTTATTAGTTCTGCTAGACCATATTTTAACTCTTGTCTAAAAACCTATTGATAAAGGACTCTGTCCTTATTGGTGGAGATAAAGGCCCTGTCCTGCAGGAGCAGTGAGACAGAATTGGTGAGATAGAATTGGTGAGATGTGGGAGTTTCAATTTTCAGCTAGTACTCTTTTGGAGTCTTCTCTGAGTGTGGCATCAATGTAGCTTTCAGCTTCAATACAGAAGATGGAAGAAGCCAATGTCACTTCAGGTTGCTGAAGGAAAAGACTCTGGGAAGACATTAGAGGAATGGGCAGTTTTCATCATATCCCTACTCCCAGCTTGCCACTCCAAAGATTTTGGGGAGGTGCCCCTTGGGTAATTTTATTTATATATATATATATATATATATATATATATATATATATATATATATAAATACATATTATATATACATATATAAAATATACATATATCTTATAAACCTTCTTTAATTTCTGTTTTGCTGTGATTTGAATAAGTGAGCTTCTATATTATTCTTTATGAGTGTTCACTGTATAACTGTTATTTGGTGAAAAAGAGGTCAAGCTCTTAGACATAGTAATAGAAGGTTCCCCCACTGCCATAATGGCAAAACAATCAAAAGTTAGCTCAAATCTGATCTTATCTCCTAGATTGGGGTGGGAAACCTCCAGCCTTGGCTGTATTGTTCTGGAGTTGATAAGGCAACTGCAGATGGGAACTTGAAATTCAATATATCTAGGAGCTTTTTAGAGGTGGGTGAATTAGATGTTTAATCAAATATAGCACACAAATGATGTTAAAAATATCCAACTGACCCTTGGCAACAAAAAGGTTCCCCATCCTTATCCTAAATGAACAATATTTAAAGGAGAAAATAGAATCCTAATCCAGTATGCCCTCTCCCTCAAGAAGAGTGGTCACAAGAAGAAGAGTGGTCCCTCCTAAGCAGGAATGAACATCTCCCTTAGAGAAGGTGAAGGGGAAAAAAGAACAGAGATGTTTCTTATGCCTCCCTTCAAGCTGCACAAGAACAGCCCCTTGCCATAAGTGGTCCCACCTCTCCATTTGGGGCTCAGCACTATCACCATTCCTTAGCCCTTTCCTTATAGTAAGCTCTAATAGATCTGAGGAAGAGACCTGGGGAAGAGATGAAGACCAAAAATGCTGCTCTCATTATTTGAATTATTCTACTAGAAAGAATTTGGGGTATGGCTTCAGAGGGCCAGATTTAGAGTCTAGACTGTTCCCCTGACCAGCTGAACAATGAAAGTATTGGACCACAAAGTCTTTAAAATCCTTTCCAAATTGAAAGAGACTCCAGATTTTTAAGATCCCTTCCAGATTGAAGTCATATAATAACTAACAATACTGAAAGACTGTCACATATAAGGGAGCTTATCTAGAGCCCCCCCATTACCTTTTTACATATATTGTACTTTGGTGACCCCAGTACCTGAGATAGTACTTGGCATACTTGTTGGTTGATTTTTGGTAGATTGATGAGGGTATAAGTAGAAACTGATTAGAATTCAAAGACAGCATTTTTCAGCTCTATAGGAATTAATACTTAGCAACCAGTTATCCAACTTTGGAATATGCTGAAAAGGTTACAGTTTCAGATGGAATCAGAAAGGGATAAAGAGCAAACTTTAATTGTTTTATTCTATCTGTTAACAAGTATAGAAAATTTTATATATACAAACATACATAAACATATGTAATTACCATTTTCCCCCTTTTTTACATTTTTTTATCTCTTGTACTTGATGGTTAATAA
The DNA here is from genome assembly GCF_037893015.1 of Macrotis lagotis. Taxonomy (NCBI): domain Eukaryota; kingdom Metazoa; phylum Chordata; class Mammalia; order Peramelemorphia; family Peramelidae; genus Macrotis; species Macrotis lagotis. The sequence continues at coordinate 357,745,072 of NC_133658.1, read as the reverse complement.
ATTAAAAATAATTATTTGGAAAAAAAAAGCAAGTTTCTAAGATTAGAGGTCTTGGTTACTTTTTGGAGATATTGTAAATGGGATTACTGTTCAGCTATTGGTTGACTTGAGGAAGCTTCCAGCTTTGGGATCCTGGATTCTAGGATAGGAACTATTGTCTCACCCTTCCTTGTTTTACTCTTCAATGCTGAGAGTTTCATATCTAAGCATTCAGTTAATGTTGTTGATAGATTTGTTTTCAAGACAAAGAATTCAAGAAAGGTCAGAGTTAGGCTTGGAACTTTGAATATGTGGGAAAATGTCTATGTGTTTCGCCTTGAGCTTGGTGTCTGAGGATGCTTAGGGAATAGTAGAAAGGGGAAAGTGAAGCATGGGTGAAAATGAGTAGTGGATAAAATTTCATGGACCCATGATGTGGTGGACAGAATCTTGGAATCTGTTTGGAGCTCTGGGTTCTAGTTTCAGCTGTGCCACTTGCTGTGTGACCTTTAGCAGATTCCTTCCTTATTCTGGGTTTTATCCTCTCTATCTATCATGCTGAACTGGATGTTCCCAGAAGACTGCCTCCAAAGTCCACATATCTTGAATCCCAATCTCTGATGCCCTAAGCATTACTCTCTTCTCCAATTTATAACATATTTGTATGGTATGTTAAGATTTGTAAAATCACTTCCTCACAATAACCCTGTGAGAGTAAGTAGTACAAATGCTTTCTCCACTTTACAGATGAAAAAATTAAGACTTTTAAAAGATTAAGTGATAAGCCCATGATCACAAAGCTAAGATTTAAAATGGGATTTGAAGCTGGGTAGTTCTCCTTTCTCCTAGTCTGCCCACCACATTGCACTGCAATTCACAAGAACCTTCTAGTGATGATGTCTTAGCCCAGTGTCTTAGTCTGTACCTTTGTGAGGGGGGAAAGGATATTTTGAGGGATTAAGGGGCAGCCAAGCCTCAAGTTTTTCTTTGTAGACACTGTAGTCCCTGCTCCTCTTGTGAGAGACTGGCCTTGAGGAGTGGACTTAAGTGCCCAACTCAGCTACCTCCAAATAGCTAGAAAAATCTGTCTCTCTGACTCAACCTCTGACACACACCCAGGGGTGTGTTGGGGAGAGATTGAACCTGCCCAGCCAAGTATAAACATTTCAGTGGGAAGAACAACACTTCAGAAATTAGCAAATATTATAAATCAGAACTTTATTGTTTTGTTGATGTTCTTAAGTCTAAATACTTAGAAAAGTGATGGGGAGGGTGTTAATGAGAGATTGAACTTAAAAATGTGTCATACATACTTTTTTCTTCTGGAGAGTCAGTTGTTAAATATTTACCAACCCACACCTCACCTCTCTGTAAACCCAGCGTCTCATGTGTTGGCAGACTAGGGAGCCTGTAGGAGATGATAGTGGAGGTGGGGAAGACTCCTCTACCTCCACCCCCACACCTCACACACACATACAAACACTCCAGGTCTCACATGCCACATGACCTTTAGTTCTATTCATTTACTATTTACTTTTCTCAGCAAAACTCTATAAGGAGAAGGTAAAGCAGGGGAAGGTCACACGTAATTGAATGTCAGAGGAATTGTTATCTGTGTCAAATCCTCTTCTGACCTGGGCACTAAGGGAAGGCAGGTGCCAAGTCTGATTCATCACCTACCCCACCCCTCAGACCCAGCATATTACTGGGCCTAACACACTGTAGACTTAATAAATGTTTGTCTAAGTTGAGAAGAAAGGGGAGGGAGAGCTCACCAAAGTCTCCCATTGGCTTGTGTCATCAGGTCCTGCCTCTTGCCTTGGCCAATCCGGTCCTTTTAAAATTGGGGCAACTCCAGGTTCCTTCTTCATTCTTCTTACTGCCTTGTCTCCACCACTGCACCCAGATGGCTCTGGAGGAGAGAGTGAGGCTATTGACTTTGCACAGCCCTCCCTTAATTAAATCCAATTCACTCGCAAGTCAGGGCATTATCTTCCTGATATCTTGGTCCTCTTTGAGAAAGAAACACAAATGACAACAAACCCACTACTCTTATTTTTGGTGTGGTCACTTTTCCAGAAGTCTCAAACCTAAGCACCCCAGGATCAATGGGAGATTTTTCCCAGGTCCTGGGAAAGTGAAGAATAGAGACAAATCAGAATAGAGACAAAGAGAAATAGAGAAAAGCCCTATAGAGGATCCCTAGGGGTTGTGAGGCATCTTTTTTTTTTCTGCATCTATTTTTATTTATTTGTTTGTTTGTTTTGTATTATTACAATAATCTTGTTGTAAAACCCTCCTACACCCCACCCCAAAAAAAGATGGGAAACTTCAAGAATAATGAAAGAGAAAAAAAAATGTACTTCAGTCTTTGTTCAGATTCCAATGGCTCTGTCTCTGGGATGAATTGCCTTCCTTATACTAAGTCCACCAAAGAAGTTGCTCAATATTTTCCCCACAGTTGATATTACTATTTCCCTCCATTCTATTCCTTCCCACTCTCATTTATTCTTTCCTCTCTCTCCTTTCATCCTGTACCTATTCAGAAGTGTGTTGTATCTGCGTCCCCTCTCCCACGAACTTCCCTCTCTTCTATCACCTACTCTCCCCTTCCCCACCCCCCCCAAACTCTCTCTTGCCCCATCCCTTTCTTGGATAAGATAGATTTCTATACCATGTTAAGTGTGTATGTTATTTCCTGTCTGAGCCATTTATGATGAGAATGAAGGTTCACTCATTCCCCCTCGCCTTCCCCATTCCATTTTTCTTGACTTTTATGTGAAACATCTTAGCCCTTCCTTACTCTCCTTTCTCTTCCTCCCAGTACTTTTCCTTTATCATCTATTTACTCCATCTTTATACTATATTATACCATTATATTCAGCTCCTTCCTGTGCCTTGTCTATATATGCTCCTTAAAGTTCCTCATAATTAATCCTTCTAATCCACCCCCTCTATGGTTCCCCCAAGTCCTGTATTTAGAGATCAAATTTTCTGTTCAGCTCTGGTTGTTTCAATAAGAAAGTTTGAAAGTCTCCAGTTTCACTGAAAGTCCATCTTTTCCCCTGAAAGAGGATGTTTAGTTTTTCTGGGTAGCTGATTCTCATCTGTACAACAAGATCTTTTGCTTTCCGGAATATCATATTCCAAGTCCTATGAGCCCTCAATGTAGATGCTGCCAGATCCTGTGTAATCCTGACTATAGAGCCACCGTAGTTGTATTGTTTGTTTCTGCCAGCTTTTAGTATTTTCTCTTTGACTTGGGAGTTTTGGAATTTGACTATAATATTCCTGTAAGTTTTTCTTTTGGGATCTCTTTCCAGAGGTGATCAGTGAATTCCCTCAATTTCTATTTTACCCTCTGCTTCTAGGATTTCAGGGCAATTTTACTTGAAAAATGAAGTCTAGGCTGTTTTCCTGGCTGTGATTTTCAGGTTTCCCAATAATTTTTAAATTATCTCTCTGGGGGGGGGGGGGAGAGCCAAGATGGCAGCATGAAGGCAGCATTTCCTGAGAACTCTGACCCCCTAAACCCAAAAAAACAAAGGATAGATCTAGCCAAAATTTAGAGGGGCAGAACCCACAGAAAGACTGAGTGATACATTTGCCCAGTCCAAGATAACTTAGAACTTTTGCGGGAAAGGTGTGCTTCACCAGTACCAGGGGTTGGAAAAAAGCTGCTTGGCAGTCCAGCCCAGCCCAGCCCAGTCCAGCGCAGCCCAGAAATCACCAGCAACAGCTTGAAGGGGTGGTGTGAGAACTCTACTGCACCTGGGTGAGTATGGAATGAGGAGCACAGCCACAGAACCTGCAGCAAGAATCAGGAGAAAGCAGCCTGCACTCCCAGAGACAGTAAGGGAAGTCTACAGAGATTTCTCTGCTCTCCCTGGGGTAGGACTCTGCTGTTTGCCTACACTCAGATATAGCAGTTTGGGCCTCCATACTAAATAACTAAGCTGGATCTCTCATAGCCCCAGGGCAGAGGGCAGTGCTGTGGTCCTCTACATATCAAAGCACAGGCTAGAGATCATAAGACCTAGGAGGACAAAAGGTCCCAGTGGGGTGTCCCCCCCCAAAAAAAAATCCCAAAATCTTGGAAGTGCTGTAAATTAGTCTTGGACTGAGGAAATGAGTAAACAACAGAAAAAGAAGAATCTGACCCTAGAGAATTACTTTAGTCCCATGGAAGATCAAAACACATACTCAGAAGATGACAAAATCGAAGCTTCCATATCCAAAACCTCCAAGAGAAGTAGAAAAATGGGCTCAGACTATGGATGAGCTCAAAAAAGACTTTGAAAAGCAATTAAGGGAGGTGGAGGAAAAATTGGGAGGAGAAATGAGAGCAATGCAGAAAAATCATGAAAACCAAATCAACAGCTTGGTGAAAGGTATGCAAAAAAATACTGAAAAAATAATATGTTAAAAACCAGTTTAGGCCTAATGGAAAAAGCAAAACAAAAGGCAAATGAGGAGAACAATGCCTTAAAAAGTAGACTTGGCCATCTGGAAAAGGAGATAAAAAAGCTTTCTGAAGAAACTAACTCCTTCAAATGCAAAATGTAACTAAAGGAAGCTGATGACTTTTCAAGAAATCAGGAAGAAATAAAACACTTCCAAAAAAAGCCAAAAATTAGAAGAAAATGTGAAATATCTCATTGGAAAAACAACTGACCTTGAAAACAGATCCAGAAGAAATAATTTAAAAATTATTGGACTATCTGAAAGCCACAACCAGGAGAAGAGCCTAGACTTCATTTTTCAAGAAATAATACAGCAAAATTTCCCTGAGATCCTAGAAGCTGAGGGTAAAACAGAAATCAAGAGAATCTACAGGTCACACCCTGAAAGGGAGACCAAAAGAAAAACTTCTAGGAATATTATAGCCAAATTCCAAAACTCCCAAATCAAAGAGAAAATTCTAAAATCTGCCAGAAACAGACAATTCAACTACTGAGGCTCCACAGTCAGGATTACACAGGATCTGGCAGGATCTACATTAAGGGCTCATAGGGATTGGAATATGATATTCTGGAAGGCAAAAGATCTTGGTTTACAACTGAGAATTAACTACCCAGCAAAACTGAACATCCTCTTTCAGGGGAAAAGATGGATTTTCGATGAAACAGGGGACTTTCAAACTTTCCTATTGAGATGACCGGAGCTGAACAAAAAGTTTGATCTCCAAGTCCAGGACACCTGGTGAACCATAGAGGGAGTGGTAGAGAAGGACTAACTACGAGGAACTTGATGATGTTGAACTGTTTGTATTCTTGCACGGGAAGAAGATATTGATAACTCATATGAACTTTCTCATCTATAAGAGCTGTTAGAAGGAGCACATATACACAGGACATAGGAAGGAGCAGAATATAATGGTATGATGTGGTAAAGAAATGGAGTCAATGGGCGATGGGGGAAGTACTGGGAGGAAGGAAAAGGAGATGAAGAAGAAGCTGAGAGATTTCACATAAGAGCCAAAAAAATGGAGTGGAGGGGGCCGGGAAGGCAAGGGGGAATTAGTGAGCCTTCATTCTCATTGGAAATGGCTCAGGGAGGAAATGACATACACACTTAATAGGGTGAGGAAATCTGTCTTGCCCTGAAGGATGGGAGGAAAGGGATGGGATGAGGGGGAATGGGGGGAGGGAATGGGGAATAGGTGATAGAAGAGAGGGAAGACTGAGGGAGAGGGTACTCAGATGCAACAGATTTTTGGACAGGGCCAGGATGAAAGGAGAGAGGGAATAGAATAAATGAGAGTGGGGAGAAATAGAATGGAGGTACAGCTAGTAATAGCAACTGAGGGAAAAATATTGAAGCAACTTCTCTGGTGGACTTATGATAAAGAAAGCAACTCACCCCAGAGACAGAGCCATTGAAATCTGAACACAGACTGAAGCGCATTTTTTTTCTTTCTCTATTCTTGAGGTTTCTCATCTTTTGGGGGGGGTTATGTTTATTCTTATGTTTACTCTTATAACATTCAATTTTCATCAATGTATAGCATGTAAACAATGTAGAGACTGTCAGACAGCCTTCTGGGGGGGGAAGGAAAGGGATGAGGGGGGGAAATTGTAGAATTCAGAGCCTTGCAAAAAATGATGGGTACATATTACTATTGTATATAATTGGCAAACAAATAAAATGTTAAAGTGTTTTAAAAAAATCATCTCTTCTGGATCTGTTTTCACAGTCAGTTGTTTTTCCAATGAGATAGTTTACATTTTCTTCTGATTTGGGGTGTTTGGGGGGGAATGGTTTTATTTCTTCCTGATTTCTCACAAAGTCACCAGCTTCCTTTAGTTCCATTCTGCATTTGAAGGAGTTATTTTTTTTTTAATAAAGGAAGATTTTATTTTGAATTTTATAATTTTCCCCTAATCTTGCTCCCCACCCCCATCCCGAAGGCAGTCTGTTAGTCTTTACATTGTTTCCATGGTATACATTGATCTAAGTTGAATGTGATGAGAGAGAAATCATATCCTTAAGGAAGAAAAACAAGGTATAAGAGAGAGCAAAATTACATAATAAGTTAGATAATTTTTTTTAAAATTAAAGGTAATAGTCTTTGTTCAAACTCCACAGTTCTTTCTCTGGGTACAGATGGTATTCTCCATCACAGATACCCCAAAACTGTGTCTGTTGCACTGATGGAATGAACAAGTCCATTAAAATTGATCATCACCCCCATGTTGCTGTTAGGTTGTACAGTGTTCTGGTTCTGTTCATCTCGCTCAGGATCAGTTCATGCAAATCCTTCCAGGCTTCCCTGAATTCCCATCCCTCCTGGTTTCTAATAGAACAATAGTGTGCCATGACATACATATACCACAGTTTGTTAAGCCATTCCCCAATTGAAGGACATTTACTTGATTTCCAATTGTTTTCCACAACATACAGAACTGAAGAGCCGTGATTTAAGCATTTTTCACTTCTCTGCTGACTCTTTTTTTTATTTATTTTTTTATTCTCATTTTGTACAAATTTTTTTTACATTAATAAAATATTCTTATTTACAAGTAAACAAAATATGCCTCCTCCCCCATGAATATAGATAGACTTGCTTGAGCGAAGAAAGTAAAGGGGAGAGAAAAAAATTAAAATTAAAAAAAAATAATAGTAATAATTGTAGGTATGGCCAGGTGGCTCAATGGACGAAGCACCAGCCCTGGAGCCACGAGCATCCAAGCTCATATCCAGCCTCGTAAACCCAACAATCACCCAGCCGTATGACATGCAAGCCACCCGATCCCCACTGCCCTGCAAAAACCAAAAATAAGAAAAAAAAAGACCCAAAATAAAATAAAATAGTAATGAGATAGTAGGGGTGGCTGGGTGGCAGACAGAGCATTGGCCTTTGAGCCAGGAGCACCTGGGTCCAAATCCAGCCCCAGACACCCAAGGATCACCCTGCTATGTGGCCCCAGGCAGGCCATCCAGCCCCACTTGCCCTGCACCCTCCCCCAAATAATAATAACAAAAAATGTGCTTGAGTCTTTGTTCCAACACCAACAACTCTGTCATGGGTGGATCTCATTCTTTATGATGAGTCCATCACAAAAGTTACTTCCATATTTTTCCACCATTGCCATTGCTGATCGCAACTCCCTCCTTTCTTATTTCTCCACTACCATGTACTATATTTTCTCTCTCCTTTAACTCTAACTCTGCTGTAGGGTCATTGACTGGCTCAGCAGACAGATCCCTGGTCCTGGGGCCAAGAAGCCCTGAGCCCCCATACCACCCCTTAGGCCCAGCATCCACCTGGCCCTATGGTCCTAGACAGGCTATCCAATCCCTGCCCCTTGCAAGAAGTAAAAAAGAAAATGTGTTATATGTGACCACTCTCCCCCAATGGTCCATCCTCTCCTCCTTTATTCACATCCCCACCCCTTCCCCCTGCTCCCTCCTCCTTCTTACTCCAGATGTCTATACCCCCTTGAGTATATATGCTGTTTCCTCTCTTAGCCATCTCTGATGAGAGCAAAGGTTCCCTCATTCCCCCTTCCATATCATTGCAATAGCTCATTGTAATAAAAAAAAATCTTATGTGAAATATCTTGGACTATTCCCCCTCTCCTTTTTCTTTCTCCCATTCCATTTCCCCTTTTTTCTATTGACTCCATTTTTACACCATATTTTATCTTCAAATTCAGCTTTCTCCTGTGCTTCAACTATAAAAGCTCTCTCTACCTGCTCTATTAACTGAGAAGATTAATATGAGTTATTATCAGGGTCATTTTTCTATGCAGGAATACATGCAGTTCATCCTCATTAAGTCCTTCATATTTCCCCCCTCTCCTCCAATCTCCATGCTTCACCTGAGTCCTGTATCTGAAGATCAAACCTTCTGCTCAGCTCTGGCCATTCCAAAAGGAACATTTGAAATTCCCCTGGTTCATTGAAAGTCCATGTTTTTCCCTGGAAGAGGACATTCAGCCTTGCTGGGTAGTTCATTCTTGGCTGCATTCTAAGCTCTTTTGCCTTCTGGTATATTGTATTCCAAGCCCTACGAGCTTCCAATGTAGTTGCTGCTAAGTCCTGCGTGATCCTGACTGCAGCTCCATGATATTTGAACTGTGTCCTTCTGGCTGCTTGTAATATTTTCTCTTTGACTTGGGAGTTCTGGAACTTGGCTATAATATTCCTAGGGGTTGGTTTTTTGGGATCTCTTTCTCGGGGGGATCGGTGGATTCTTTCCATTTCTATTTTGCCCTCTGCTTCTAGAATATCAGGGCAATTTTCCTGTAGTAATTCTTTGAAAATGATGTCAAAGCTCTTTTCCTGATCATGACTTTCAGGTATTCCAATAATTTTAAAATTATCTTTCCTAAATCTGTTTTCCATATCAGTTGTTTTTTTCAATGAGATAGTTCACATTTTCTTCTAACTTTTCTTTTTTTTTTTTTGTTTTGAAGTATTGATTCCTGATTTCTGGTAAATTCATCAATCTCCCTGAATTCTATTCTTTGTCTGAAGGATTTGTTCTCCTCAGAGAGTTTTCTTATCTCCTTTTCCATCTGGCCAATTTTGCTTTTTAAAGCATTCTTCTCCTCAGTAACTTTTTGAACTATTTTATCCATTTGACCTAAGCTGGTTTTTAGGATGCTATTTTTCTTCAGCATTTTTTTGGATTTCCTTGACTAGGCTGCTGACTTCATTTTCATGTTTTTCCTGCATCTCTCTCCTTTCTTTTCCCAGTTTTTCTTCCAACTCCCTCATTTGATTTTCAAAGTCTTTTTTGAGCTCTGTCATAGCCTGAGCCCAATTTCTGTTTTTCTTGGAGTCTTTAGATGCAGGAGCTTGTGCTTCCTCATCTTCAGACTGAGTATTTTGATCCTTCTTGGGCTAGTTTGCAAAATATTTCTCAATAGTCTTCCTTTTGTTTCTCTGCTTGCTCATTTTCCCAGCCTGGGCCTGGTTTGGAGTGCTTCCTGAGCTTTTGGGACACTCCCACAAAGGTTTCAGTGTGTGAGGCTCTGTCCCTCCTGGTCTGTGAATGACCATAAGCGCCCCCCTCTGCCACGGGGCTGAGGTGGGGGGGCCCTGCTGTTCTATGGGGGGGCCTAGACTGTGATCAGGATCTGAATGTGGTCAGAGCCCCAGAGTCCTGTTCCAGGGGCAGAGGACAGAGCTCTGCAGTCTCTCTTCACTCCCCTCCCTCAGCTCAATGGGCTCATGCCCTGGGGGCTCCTGCTTACAGGCTCCACCTGCTTCTGTTTCCAGGTCTGGGCTTCCGAAAGACCAAGCTGCTTGCTGTGTGCCCTGAGGGCTGGGCTCCACGTGCTCCCTCTGGCAGAGGTCCCCTACTGTCTCCCCACTTTGTGCTTGGTGCTCCTCAGAGTGCAGCTCAGAAGACTCCCCCGCTGCTGTGAGCTGAGACTCCCAGCGCCCTGGGGCTGCCTCCAGGAGGCTGAAGTTCTTTTGCCCTGGCGGGCCACCCCTCTGGCAGGCCGCCTCTCTGATCCTGGGGAGCAGAGCCTTTCTGCTCTTTTCCAGGTTACCTTGAGTAGGAAAACTGCCTCACTGGGTCCCTTTATGGGTTCTGTCTCTCAAATGTTTAGTTAGAGTCCTTAGCTGATGAGTTTTATCAGAGAGCTCCTAAGACTCGATCCCTTCTTGTCACCATCTTGGCTCCGCCCCAGGAGTTATTTTTTTTTTAGGTTTTTGCAAGGCAATGGGGTTAAGTGGCTTGCCCAAGGCCACATGGCTAGGTAATTATTAAGTGTCTAAGACCGGATTTGAACCCAGGTACTCCTGACTCCAGGGTGGGTGCTTTATCCACTGCACCACCTAGCCGCCCCTAAGGAGTTATTTTCTTCAGAGAGCTTTTTTATCTCCTTTTCCAGCTGGCCAATTCTTCTTTTAAAGGCATTCTTCTCTTCATTTGTCTTTTGTGTTGCTTTTTCCATTTGGCCTAAACTGGTTTTTAACATTATTTTCTTCAGTATTTTTTCTTATTTCTTTCACCAAGCTGCTGATTTGGTTTTCATGATTTATCTGCATTGCTTTCATTTCTCCTCCTAATTTTTTCTCTACCTCCGTTAATTGCTTTTCAAAGTCTTTTTTGAGCTCATCCAAAGCCTGAGCCCATTTTCTGTTTTTCTTGGAGGTTTTGGGTACAGAAGCTTCGATTTTGTCATCTTCTAAATCTTTCATGGGTCCGAAGTAATTTTCTATGGACAGATTCTTCTTTTTCTTTTCTTTGCTCATTTCCTCAGCCTATGACTGATTTACCACATTTCCAAGGTTTTAAGGGGTTTGGAGGATAGCCCACAGGGACCTTAATTCCTCCAAGGTAATATGAGAGGCTTTAACTGCTCTCTTGACTGTGCTTTGATATATGGATGCCCACAGGCGCTCCCCTCTGCCCTGGAGGTGTGAGGAGGGTTCCCTGCTCAGCTATGGTCATGTGGGAGCCCAAACTGCAACCTGGATTTGGGTGTGGGCGAACAGCTGAGTCCTGCCCCTCCCCTGACCCCCTTACTGTTTGCACTCTGGAGGTACAGGCTGGCTTCCCCGATTCCCACTGCAGGTCTCACCGCCAGGTTGCTCTGAGGCTGGTGCTAGTTCTGCACTTACTCTGGTTAGGCAGAGTCCTCTCACCACCCCATCAAGCTGTTTCAGGTGATCCCTAGGCCAAGAGGTCTGGTAATTGCCCCCCCTCTGCCACAGACCCAGGTGTGGGATCTTGGTACTTGGTTGCAATTGCAAGCAGCTTTTTCTAGCCCCCAGTCCCAGTAAAATAGATCTTTCCCACAGAACTTCCAAGTTGTCTTGGACTGGGAAATTATATCATTCAGTCTTTCTGTGGTTTCTGACCCTCTAAATTTTGGCTAGAGTCATCATTTGATGGCTTTTGGATTTTGGGGGGAATGAGTTTCCAGGAATTCCTGCCTCCACACCACCATCTTGGCTCCGCCCCTGGTTGAAAAGCATCTTAAGAAGTTTGACCAGGCATGGGGGTTGGAGTAGGGGCAATTTTAAATGTCATAAAAGGATTCCTCTTTCAGGAAAGGGATGACCAGGTGACTTAAGATGTTAGGAACTTGTGGCAGCTAAGTGGCACAGTGGAAAGAGCAATGGCCCTGGAGGCAGGAGGACCTGAGTTCAAATCCGATCTCAGACACTTAATAATTGCTTAACTGTGTGACCTTGGGAAAGCCACTTAACCCCATTGCCTTAAATAAAGAAAAATTTTAAAAAAAGATTTTAGGAGCTAGTCATCCATGTCCCTCTCACCCTGTAAACTTTCTCTTACCGCTAACCTCTTTTCTTTTCCATATGAAAAAAGGAATAAAAACAAAACACAAAAATAAAATCAAACACATATTTAGCATATAGGATTATACATTTAGAGCTAGAAGGAATTTTCAAAGACTATTTACTATAACCTCATCATTTTATAGAAAAGGTAAATAAGACTCAGAAACTCGGGTTCATAATTGTAGTAGGGGTAGAGCTGAGATTTGAATGTAAGTTCACTGAATCCCAGCAGTAGGGGTTCAGGGGATAGAACACTGGGTCCAGAGTAAGGAAGACCTGAGTTCAAATCCAGCCTCAGAAACTTAATAGCTATGTGATCCCAGGCAAATCATTTAACCTGTTTGTCTTGATTTACTAGAGAAGGAAATGGTAAACCACTCCAATATCTTTGCCAAAGAAAATCCTATGGACAGTGTGATCCATGAGGTCACAAAGAGTCAGATACAACTGAATGACCAAACAACAATCTCTGACTCTAAGCATAGCAGCCTTTCTACTCAATAAAAGACAATGCTGGGGCAGCTGGGTGGTACAGTGGATAAAGCACTGGCCCTGGAGTCAGGAGGACCTGAGTTCAAATCTGTCTCAGATAGTTAATAATTATTTAGCTGTGTGGCCTTGGGCAAGCCACTTAACCCCATTGCCTTGCAAAAAAAAAAAGACAATGCTACCTATCTATATGTGGCTAGCAAGTCAAAGTGATATCACTTTAGCCCTGCAACAATCCCATGGAAGTATGCAGAGATTATTAACTCCATTTCATAGATGATGATGCTAAAGAAGGCCCAAAGAGAGTCAGTAGTTTCCCCAAGATCACAAAGGAAGTTAATGACAGAACAAAAATTCTGACTCAAGGTAGGCTTCCCATGTCTAAATCTGAAAACTGGTCCTCCTCAGAGGAAATAAATGGGCAACATATTAGAAGTAGAAGGGCAAGATATGGACCCCAATATTAAAGGAGGTAGTTATCAGTAAGGATTTTGATTTTTTTTTTAGTAAAACATGAGACAAGGTTTTCAGGTAAGAGGGTAGAGAGGGAGGTATGGAATGTCTGAAGAGAGTAGGAAAAGGTGATAATGGAGAGTGGGAGGGATAGTAAATGTATTAGGAAGTGTAAAAAGATTGTCTTACTTCAGTGAAGACACAGTTGAGATTATGTAGTGGATCTAGTCTTTATGGAATTAGATTTCCAATAATGTTTGCTATTGGTTGGGATTTCATTGATTTACTGTCTAACTTTAGTTGCTAAATTAGAACTTTTATATTAGGCACCAGGTTCCACTCCTTTCAGTCCTGCTATAAAGTTGGACAAAGATGCTCTATAAGGTCCTTTCCAGTTCTGATATGATCCCTGCCCTCACATAGCTTGTAATATAGTAGGGGGGTATAAGATACAAACACCTAAGTATAATTCTAAGTGATAACATGTGGTGGAGTTGTGAACTGATTCAACCATTATGTAGAACAATTTGAAACTCTGCTCAAAGGCTTATAAAACCAAGCATACCTTTTGGCAATTCCATTACTAGCTCTATATTCCAAAAGAAGTAAAAAAAAAAAAAAAAAACAAAAGAAAAAGAACCTATATGTACAAAGATATTTATAGCAGCTCCTTTCCTGTGGCAAAGAACTGGAAATTGAGAGAATGCCCATCAATTGAGAAATGGCCAAACAAGTTGTAATAATATGGTTGACCTGGAAAACTATTTTGCTATTAGAAATGATAAGTAGAATGTGCTCAGAAAAACATGGAAAGACTTGCATGAACTGATGCAAAGTGAAATGGACAAAACCAGGAGGACATTGTATTCAGTAACAATATTATATGATGTATGAAGCTTGAGGAAAGTGCTAATTTAGCAATAACACTCAAAAAAGTGATTAACATGATATGTTAATAGGAGTCTGGTACATGGGCAAACCTCATAAGTTTGCTTGGCTGATGCAACTTTCCACACAGAAGACACTGCCATTGGGCAGGTCAAAGGAGAACCAAGGGACAGCTTAATGGCCCAGTGGATAGAGCACAGGCCCTGAGTCAGGAGGATCTGAGTTCAAATTGGTTCTCAGACACTTAATAATTACCCAGCTATATGACCCTGGGCAAGTCACTTAATCCCATTGCCTTAAATAAATAAAAATAAAAAATATATAAATAAAATAAAGGAGAACCAGAAATGTTCTTACGCTACATAGAGAAAACTCTGAAAGGTGTAATTATTTAAGAGGAGTAATGATAAACAGTATGAAATGCTTCAGAGAAGTCTAAAAAGGATGAGATCATTGTGTGCAGCCCCCTCAGTTTATAGATAAGGAAACTGAGGCATAGAGATTAAGTAACTTGCCTAGGGTCATAGAATTCATAAATAACTGTGATGGAATTTAAACCCAGGTCTTTCTGACTCATAAGTTCAATGGCTCTAGTCAACAACTTAATACTGCATTGATCACATTTCTATTATCCTTTAGAGTTTTCAAAACCTTTTCCTCATAACAGGTAGTTAATATAAAGTTTTTTAGTTTTATTGTTTTTTTTGGTTCAGTTCTTTGATTTCATCAGCATTCCAAGTGTTGAAAGTTCCTCTACTGGTGCAGGTGAGCACCATGACTGTAACTATATTTTTGGAGAGTAATACGAAGCCCTAAAAGATTGTAAGTGACCTGACATGGTCTTACAATGAGTAAGTATCAAATAAAGGACTTGAACCTAGGTCAGCTCTCTAATCATCATCTCTAACCATTCTCATTCCGATTTTATAGATCAGGAAGCCGAGGCTTGGAGAGGTTTAAATTATTTATTTGCCCAAAGTTACAACAACTAGTAACTGTTGGAGCCAGGATATGAACTCAGTTTTTGACCCTTAAATCAAGTGCTCTTTCTACTGATTAGACCACATTAATCCTAGCTTTGGGGCCAATTTGATAAATCCCTGAGAAGGAATACCACACATTTACAACCAAGTAGAAATAAGGTTAGGGAATGAGTAGAAAATTCTGAGAGCCTAGATTAGAAAGGGCCCAGTGCTTCTACAAACTAACCACTTTCACAGTTTTGCCTTCAGGGCATTACTAGGGAAGAAGCAGATCCAGGTTGTGACTTGTATCCTAGTTCCTCCCTGTTCCAGGAACAAAGATCCAGAGGCAATGGTTGGAAGGCAGTGGTGAAAATGAGAAAACACAAGGAAAGATTCATAGTATCTGAAGCTCAAAGCTAGAAGGGACAAGAGAATCATAGGTTTAGAACTGAAAGGAATCTTAAAGGTAGTTTCTAACTTCTTTGTTTTACATATTACAGTCCCTTATGATATACTTCCCAAACTTCATTTTGCACCCACAGAGTACAAAAGCATCCTCAGTGGGCAGTATCTATTCTATATTCTAGGATTAATACTGCAGACCTGCACTCCTAATAATGTATCTCAAAAACCCCTAACACTGTGTTTTATATTAACAATCAGTCTGTGGACCCAACTAGATTTTTATCAAAGGCATTTACTAAAATATTGTAGATACAATAGCAAACACAAAAAATATGCTCCCTAATAAACCTTAAGTTCACTCTTCCATTAATGCACGTGGCATCTTTGGAAATAGTGGGCAGAAACAATGCAATAGCAATAAGGCCACATATAGGAAACGAAGGTGGCCAATGCACTATTGTATTACTGTAGGGTCTTGAAGATTTTCTTTCTTATTTGTATTCTTACAAAGCTCCTTTCTCCTAGTCAGGTTATTCAACTGGGCTCCTAGGTCTGCTCTTCCCTACAATTCAACTCTCAGTTGCCGGGGCTGACTATTGAGTCCATAGCCAGCTCTCTTTTTTGCTGCTACAGATCCCTGTCCTCAGAGTTTGTTTCTTACCTTGAGTTACTCATATTTGTTTGGAGTTGTCTCTTATCCTTAATTATACTTATATAGCTGATTCTCCAGCTTCTGGATGGGGTGTCTTCTTTTGACTAAGAAGATCTGCTGCTAAACACCATGAAAAATGGTAGGCAAGAACAAGGAATAATATCTTTTGCCCTCTTCAGAGTGCCCTCAGAAACTCATTCCAGGGCTTTGTTATTTAAAATCTTAAAAGTCATTGCCACATAAAAAAAAGTCATTGCCACTTCCTCCTTACATATGGATGTGGAAATTGAGACCAAGGACAGTAAAAGTGACTTGTCCAAAGTCATAAGGCATTAGCAGCAGATCTTTGAGTTCCTCTAGTTCAACCCCCTCATTTTACAGTGTGATGACTGAAATTAAGGTAAACTGAGTACAACATTCTGAGCACGTTCAATTTATTGGTAAGGCTATAGATTGCTGATAAAAGAGGTTTTTTAGCTCAGTCAGACAAAAGCCTACAAAGTAAGACTTTTATTAGCCTTCATATAGCTTATGTAAGTGCAAGAGAACAAAGAACAAAAACACAGATTAAAAATAATATGATTGGCAACAAATATACTAAAATTGGAACGATACAAAGAAGATTAGCATGGCCCCTGCACAAGGATGACATGCAAATTCATGAAGCATTCCATATTTTTGATTCCTCTTTCATCACATTCAACTTAGATCAATGTATACCATGGAAACAATGTAAAGACTAACAGAATGTCTTCTGTGGGGGGTGGGGGAAGAGAAGCAAGAATAGGAGTAAAATTGTAAACCTCAAAATAAATAAAAAATCTTTCTTTAAAAAAAAAATATGGGGGCGGCTAGGTGGCAAAGTGGTTAGAGCACCAGCCCTGGAGTCAGGAGTACCTGAGTTCAAATCCGGCCTCAGACACTTAACAATTACCTAGCTGTGTGGCCTTGGGCAAGCCACTTAACTCCATTTGCCTTGCAAAAACCTAAAAAAAGAATATGATCAGCTACAGTCTTAAGTGTCATAGTAGATAGAAAATAATGTGACTGGATGGAAGTCTGGATGCAGAATTAGCAACAACCCCTCCTATCTTTTCTCTATGGAAAGCTCATGGGTGGTATCTACCTGTAGGCTACTTAGTATCAGAGTGATAAACCAAACCTTCTTGGAGGACATCCAGGGTTTCAGAGATGACCAACCAGACTCCCAGGTGCATCCAAACTGCACCCTTCAAAGATAATAGATTTCTTCTAATTGTTCAAGGGCAGCTAATGGCAGAGAGACAACAATTTTTTTTTTAGATTTTGCAAGGCAATGGGGTTAGTTAAGTGGCTTGCCCAAGGCCACACAGCTAGGTAATTATTAAGTGTTTGAGGCCATACTTGAACCCATGTACTCCTGACTCCAGGGCTGGTGCTCTATCCACTGTGCAACCTAGTTGCCCCCAACAATTTTCTTTTGATTAACGTAATATATAGGGAAACAACTTTTAAATTTAAGTCAAAGAGGAAAACAACTTCTAGACTCATGAACTTCTGAACTTGACTCAGAGACAAAGAAACATGACTCAGGCAGTTACAGAATAAAATCAATTACAGAATGAAATCAAATGCTAAATCAGTATTTGATTTTCTCAATAGATAGGGCCAATGAAATTCAGAGAGGGGAAAGAACTTGCCCAAAGTCACACAGGATCATTGGTAAAGTCCAGGCCTAAAAGAATTCATAGAATTCAGTATGTCAGATCTGGGAAGTCTCCTATCCACCCAGCTCAATATTCTCTTCCCAGGATACTGACTCAGGACAAGGTGTTGTTCTCTGCAGTCTTCACAGATGCTCACATGGGGGCGCTCAAGTGAAGTGTCTTCTCTCTCTGAGTAAGAAATTGGCTGGGATAGATGGATTCTGGCTTCAATTTATTTCTATATAACCTTGGGTTATTAACAATAACAATTGAATCCCCAAGCTTCAGGGATAGCTGCAAGCCCAATCTTTCATGCTCAGGACAGAGCAGAGAAAATGAAGACAGCTTTACCCTAAGAATCTGCTCTGGGCTAGGCTTTGGGACTTTGAAAATTTTGTATTTCATTGAGAGATATAAGAGTCACAGGATTATAATGCACCCCCCCATCTACTGGAAGTTTTAGAGGTGAAAGCAAAAGACAGTAAGAAACAATTGAAACTATGTAAATATTCAAACAAGAGACCTGGTAATCAAGTTGAGTTCATGACCACCTGAAATCATGCAAAGAACAAAGAGCCAAAATTTGTTCATAGTCTAAATTTCTGATCTTATTTTTAACCCACCTGAGCAGCCTCTAAACTATACTAGAGAGACAGTGGATAGATTAATATTCACTCAAGGCTTTTCATTTAATACAAAATATGTTAAGTTTTCCATCTGTTTGATGAGCCTGCAGACAATTGCCTGTGGCAGAAATAAATCCTAACAAATCCTCACAAGCTATTTCATTACTGCCTCTATCCCTGAGTTATATCACTGGAACTCACTTTCTTATCTGTAAAATCTGAACTCAGATACCAGTGGGAAGTGAATCCCTGTTGTATTCTCAAGAAAAGGTACTAAATTTGTGGCTCTTTCATGTGACCTGCAAACTTGAGTCAATCAGATTAACAGGGAATTGGGAAATGTTTAACAAAATAAAAATACAACACAGATATTATGAATTGCAGTTTTCTAAGGTTAATATACAGCCTGCAAGGATTAGTTTCTTTTTGAGTTTGATCCCATTTCTCTACTCTAGAGTGTCAGCTAAGAAGGGAACAGCCACTAGAAACAAAAATATTATGAAATGGGGTCAATTTTCCTAACTCCCTGCAGTGGGTGGTACAGGAATGCTTAGAAGTGTCTCAGACTGAAGGTCTTAGTCTTCATCTCCACCTGCTATAATCCTTCCCATCTGTCTCAACTTCCATAAAGTCTTCCTGGTATTAACCTTAGGTGAAAACTGAAACAACACAGTTTTATAAATGAAGTTTAATTTTCTTTTTTTTTTGCACTGAAAGTATTTTTATTCAAAAACCAATTGAGACACACAAGTGATTACTAACTCATAGTGACTTTCTCATCTCTGAGTATAATCTTTACAAGATTACTGAATACACATGTCAAGTATATCCATGAAATTTTTACATGGGAACTTGAAAGCTTTCACCAACAATATTCTATGTTATATCAATTTTGCAGTCATATAATTGATTAAATATATCAAATATAAAATCCCACTGAATTTTTTTATTGATTATGAATAATCCTGGATGAATAGGATATCTAAAGGTTGAGAGGTTTGCTATTCAATATAAAAATATGCTTATATAAATCAAAGACATATATTTAGCCATTTATATGTATATATATATATATATATATATATATATATATATATATATGAAGTTTAATTTTCTAGGATCTTACCAAAACCCATAGGTTGATGGCATCCTTACCAATGCCAACAATGATACAATATTTTGGGGGAATTTTATACAAATAAATTTTGGTGGTCAACCAGTGAGATTTCGCATAGATAACATGGTTTTACGAAATTATTCTCTAACCTTATAATATTTACCTGAAATACCTATTGACAAGAATTTCACTTATGCTAAAGATAAATGTTTACAAATAATAGGATTTTCTCTCTGCTCATCCAGGATTTTTTTTTAATCTTAACAGTTTGTTGGGGGGCGGCTAGGTGGCGTTAGTGGATAAAGCACCAGCCTTGGAATCAGGAGTACCTGGGTTCAAATCCAGTCTCAGACACTTAATAATTACCTAGCTGTGTGGCCTTGGGCAAGCCACTTAACCCCATTTGCCTTGCAAAAATCTAAAAATCAAAACAAAACAAAAAAAACAGTTTGTTGATAAGGTACTAACATTGAGAGGACCAGCTAGTAATAACAGAGGTGAAGTCAACATTGTAGGAAGACAGACTTTCTGTAGCAGGACTGACATTTTATAACCATTAGTTAAAGGTTAAGAGACTATCTTCTGATCAGAAATAAATAGATAAAGAAATATTAATCCCATCTTAAAGAATATCAGATTAGATACTGGTCGCCCCTAGGGATCATTTCTTCCTCCTTCAATTTCCTCATCGCATTTTGTTAATTTCTTCAGGAACTATTCACATTTTACTGTGTATTTTATTTTTTTCCTATAACTGTCTTAGCCCTTTTATCAAAACTGACATTTTCATATTTTTTTTTGCAAGGCAAAGGGGTTAAGTGATTTGTCCAAGGTCACACAGCTAGGTAATTATTAAGTATCTGAAGCCAGATTTGAACTCAGGTACTCCTGACTCCAGGGTCGATGCTCTATCCATTGTGCCACCTAGCCACCACTGATTATTTCTTAAATGATTTTTCAAATAATATTTTAAGCTACCTAGTCGCCCTCATTTTCATGGTTTTTTTATTTAATATTTATTTATTCTCATTTTGTACCAATAATGATTTTTATACATTAATAAAATATTCTTGTTTGAGAGTAAACAAAATACCCCCTCCCCCCCAAAAAAATAGACTTGCTTGAGTGATAATGTAAAGGGGAGAGAAAAAAATTAAAATTTTAAAAAAAGTAATAGTAATAATTGTAGGTATGGCCAGGTGGCACAATGGACAGAGCACCGACCCTGGAGCCAGGAGCACCTGAGCCCATATCCAGCCCCATACACCCAACAATCACCCAGCCATGTGACATGCAAGCCACCCCAACCCCACTGCCCTGCAAAAAAACAAAAAAAAGAGAAAAAAAGACCCAAAATAAAATAAAATAGTAATAATAGTAGGGGCAGCTGGGTGGCAGACAGAGCACTGGCCCTTGAGCCAGGAGCACCCGGGTCTAAATCTGGCCTCAGACACCCAACAATCACCCTGCTATGCAGCCCCAGGCAGGCCACCCAACCCCATTTGCCCTGCACCCCCACACACAAAATAATAATAATAATAATAATAATAATAATAATAATAATAATAATAATAATAAATGTGCTTCAGTCTTTGTTCCAACACCAACAACTCTGTTACGGGTGGATCACATTCTTTATGATAAGTCCATCACAAAAGTTACTTCCATATTTTTCCACCGCTACCATTGCTGATCTCAACTCCCTCCTTTCTTATTTCTCCACTACCATGTACTATATTTTCTCTCTCCTTTAACTCTAACTCTGCTGTAGGGTAGCTGAGTGGCACAGCAGACAGATCCCTGGTCCGGGGCCAAGAGGCCCTGAGCCCCCATACCACCCCTTAGGCCCAGCATCCACCTGACCCTATGGTCCCGGACAGGCCATCCAATCCCTGCCCCTGGGCAAGAAGTAAAAAAGAAAATGTGCTATATCTGACCACTCTCCCCCCATGGTCCATCCTCTCCTCCATCATTCACAACCCCACCCCTTCTCCCTGTCCCCCCCTTCTTACTACAGATGTCTATACCCCATTGAGTATATATGCTGTTTCCTCTCCTAGCCACCTCTGATGAGAGCAAAGGTTCCCTCATTCCCCCTTGCCTTCCCCCCTTCCATATCATTGCAATAGCTCATTGTAATGAAGAAAAATCTTATTATATGAAATATCTTGGCCTATTCCCCCTCTCCTTTTTCTTTCTCCCATTACATTTCCCTTTTTTGTATTGACTCCATTTTTACACCATATTTTATCTTCAAATTCAGCTTTCTCCTGTGCTTCATCTATAAAAGCTCCTTCTACCTGCTCTATTAGCTGAGAAGGTTCATATGAGTATTATCAGTGTCATTTTTCTATACAGGAATACATGTATTTCATCATTATTAAGTCCCTCATATTTCCCCCCTCTCCTCCAATCTCTATGCTTCACCTGAGTCCTATATTTGAAGATCAAACCTTCTGTTCAGCTCTGGCCATTCCAACAGGAAAATTTGAAATTCCCCTGGTTCATTGAAAGCCCATCTTTTTCCCTGGAAGAGGACATTCATTTTTGCTGGGTAATTGCTTCTCAGTTGCATTCTAAGCATTTTGGCCTTCCGGTATATTATATTCCAAGCCCTATGAGCTTCCAATGTAGTTGCTGTTAAGTCCTGTGTGATCCTGACTACAGCTCCATGATATTTGAACTTTGTCCTTCTGGCTGCTTGTAATATTTTCTCTTTGACTTGGGAATTCTGGAACTTGGCTATAATATTCCTAGGGGTTGGTTTTTTTTTGGATCTCTTTCTCAGGATCAGTGGATTCTCTCCATTTCTATTTTGCCCTCTGCTTCTAGGATATCAGGGCAATTTTCCTGTAGTAATTTTTGAAAATGATGTCAAGGCTCTTTTCCTGGTCATGACTTTCAGGTATTCCAATAATTTTTTAATTATCTTTCCTAAATCTGTTTTCCTTATCAGTTGTTTTTCCAATGAGATATTTCACATTTTCTTCTAATTTTTCATTCTTTTGCTTTTGAAGTATTGAGTCCTGATTTCTTATAAAATCATCAATCTCCTGAGTTCTATTCTTTGTCTAAAGGATTTGTTTTCCTCAGAGAGCTTTCTTATCTCTTTTTCCATCTGGCCAATTCTGCTTTTTAAAGCATTCTTCTCCTCAATAACTTTTTGAACTATTTTATCCATTTGACCTAAGCTGGGTTTTAGCATGCTATTTTTCTTCAGCATTTTTTTGGATTTCCTTGACTAGGCTGCTGACTTCATTTTCATGTTTTTCCTGCATCTCTCTCCTTTCTTTTCCCAGTTTTTCTTCCAACTCTCTCATTTGATTTTCAAAGTCTTTTTTTGAGCTTTATCATAGCCTGAGCCCAATTTCTGTTTTTTCTTGGAGTTTTTAGATGCAGGAGCTTGTGCTTCCTCATCTTCAGACTGAGTGTTTTGATCCTTCTTGGATTCACAGGCAAAATATTTCTCAATGGTGTTCCTCTTTTTTCTCTGCTTGCTCATTTTCCCAGCCTAAGTCTGGCTTTTGGGGTGCTTCCTGAGCTTTTGGGATACTACCATAAGGTTCTTAGTGTGTGTGAGGCTCTGTCCTCCCTCCTGGTCTGTGAATGACCATATGCACCCCCCTCTGCCATGCGGCTGAGGTGGAGGGGGGTCTACTGTTCTATGGTGGGGCCTAGACTGCGATCAGGATCTGAATGTGGTCAGAACCCCAGCATCCTGTTCCAGGGACAGAGGACAGAACTGGGCAGTCTCTCTCAGATCCCTCCCTAGGCTCAGTGGGCTCATGTCCTAGGGGCTCCTGCTCACTGCTTCTGCTTACTGTTCCTGCTTGCTGTGTGCCCTGAGGGCTGGGCTTCATATGTTCACTCTGGCAGAGGTCCCCCGCTGTTCCCCCAAGTTGTGCTCGGTGCTTTCCAGAGCTTAGCTCAGGAAACTCCCCTGCTGCTGTAATCCGGGGCTCCCAGCTACCTGGGGCTGCCTCCGGGAGGCTGAAGTTCTTTTGCTCTGGCGGGCCACCCCTCTGGCAGCTGCCCCTCCAACCCTGGGGGAGGAGAGCCTTTCTGCTCTTTTCCAAGTTACCTTGAGTAGGAGAACTGCCTCACTGGGTCCCTCTGTGGGTTCTGTCTCTTGAAAATTTAGTTAGAGTCCTTAGCTTATGAGTTTTATGAGAGAGTGCCTAAGAGATGATCCTCTCTTGTTGCTATCTTGGCTCCGCCCCTCATTTTCATTACATGAATAGATGCTGAAAAAGCTTTTGACAAAATACAGCACCCATTCCTGCTAAAAACACTAGAGACTATAGGAATAAATGGATTGTTCCTTAGAATGATTAGCAGTATCTATCTGGAACCATCAACAAGCATTATATTTTGGGCAGCTAGGTGGCGCAGTGGATAAAGCACCCACCCTGGAGTCAGGAGTACCTAGGTTCAAATCCAGCCTCAGACACTTAATAATTACCTAGCTGTGTGGCCTTGTGCAAGCCACTTAAGCCCATTGCCTTGCAAAAAAACAAAAAAAAAAACCTAAAAAAAACCCCAAGCATTATATTCAATGGGGAAAGGCTAGAGGCATTTCCAATAAGCTCAGGGGTAAAACAAGGACACCCATTATCACCACTACTTTTCAATATAGTATTAGAGATATTAGCTTCAAAAATAAGAGAAGAAAAAGAAATTGAAGGAATTTGAATAGGGAAGGAAGAGACAAAACTTTCACTCTTTGCAGATGATGCTGGTATACCTAGAGAATCCCAAGAAATCATCCAAAAAAAACTACTGGAAAAAATAAGCAACTTCAGCAAAGTTTCAGGATATAAAATAAATCCTCACAAATCCTCATCTTTTCTATATATGACTAGCAAGATACAGCAGAAAGAGCTAGAAAGAGAAATTCTATTCAAAGTAACCTCCGACAATATAAAATACCTGGGAGTCTATTTATCAAGGCAGACTCAGCAACTTTTTGAAAACAGTTAAAAAACACTTCTCACACAAATAAAATCAGACTTAAATAACTAGGCAAATGTCAACTGCTCATGGATAGGTGGAGCTAATATAATAAAAATGACAATTCTACCAAAAACTAAACTATTTGTTTAGTGCCCTACCGATCAAAATTCTAAAAAGTTACTTTAATGAGTTAGAAAAAGTTGTAACGGGGTGGCTAGGTGGCGTAGTGTATAAAGCACCAGCCTTGGAGTCAGGAGTACCTGGGTTCAAATCTGGTCTCAGACACTTAATAATCACCTACCTGTGTGGCCTTGGGCAAGCCACTTAACCCCATTTGCCTTGCAAAAACCTAAAAAAAAAATAGAAAGAAAAAGTTGTAAGTAAATTCATATAGAGAAATTAAAAAGTCAAGAATTTCCAGGGATTCAAAGAAAAAAGTACAAAGAAGGGGGCTTAGCCCTACCATATCTAAAATTATATTATAAAGCATCAGCCATCAAAACTGTCTGGTATTCACTAAGAAATAGAGTGGTGGACCAGTGGAATAGACTAGGTGAAATAGCAGGAAACAATTATAGCAATTTGCTGTTTGATAAACCCAGAGAGTCCAGCTATTGGGATAAAAACTCTCTCTGATAAAAATTGCTGCAAAAATTAGAAGTTAGTATGGAAGAAACTTAGATTAGACTAACACCTTGCACCCTATACCAAGATAAGATCCAAATGGATAAAGGATTTAGACATAAAAAAATATTATAAGCAAATTACAAGATTAAGGAGTAGTTCACCTGTCAGATCTATGAAAAGGGAAGCAGTTTATGACTAAAGAAGATATGGAAAACACTAAAAGCAAACTAGATGATTTTGATTACATTAAATTAAAAAGCTGGGGGCAGAGCCAAGATGGCAACAAGAGCTGATCTTGTCTTAGGCATTCTCTCATAAATCTTCGAAACTAAGGATTTTAACTAAATTTTTGAGAGACAGAACCCACAGAGGGACCCAATGAGGCAGTTCTCCTACTCAAGGTAACCTGGAAAAGAGCAGAAAGGCTCTGTTCCCCCCGGGGTTGGAGGGGTAGCCCGCCAAAGTTAAAGAACTTCAGCCTCCTGGAGGCAGCCCCAGGGTGCTGGGAGCTGCAGCTCACAGCAGCAGGGGAGTTTCCTGACTTATGTCCCAGGGAGCACTGGGCACAACTTGGGGGAACAGTGGGGGACCTCTGCCAGAGCAAGCATGTGAAGTCCAGCCCTCAGGGCACACAGCGGGCAGCATGGCCACTGCATTCCAGATCCAGGAACAGAAGCAGGCAGAGCCCATAAGAAGAAGCCCCCAGGGCATGAGCCCATTGAACCTAGGGAAGGGAGTGAAGAGAGACTGCCAAGCTCTGTCCTCTGCCCCTGGAACAGGACTCTGAGGCTCTGACCACATTCAGATCCTGATCTCAGTCTAGGCCCCCCAATAGAACAGCAGGACCCCCTCCACATCAGCCCCATGGCAGAGGGGGGTGCATATGGTCATTCACAGACCAGGAGGGAGGACAGAGCCTCACACACACTAAGACCCTTGTGGGAGTGTCCCAAAAGCTCAGGAAGCACCCCCAAACAGGCTTAGGCTGGGAAAATGAACAAGCAGAGAAAAAAAAGGAACACCATTGAGAAATACATTATCTATAATCCCAAGAAGAATCAATATACTCAGTCTGAAGAGGAGGAAGTACAAGCTCCT